>NC_071261.1:22751575-22834075 GCF_023375685.1 Ictalurus furcatus
TGTATCCTATCGCAAGGTCCGAAAGGCAACTAGACTTCTTTAGTTTATTAATACGATGTTTATATGCATACAGGCATTGGAATATTCCTGTATACATGGTTGTTGTAAGTATGCCTGAGTTGCCTAAACAGCTCAGCATCTGTCGGCTCCCACAATTCCTTGCAGACTGACCATGTGCATACATCTCCTTTCAGGGGATTTCCGATTAAGACAGGAGTATTCCAGCTGTGGGAATCAGAATAATGTCTTAATCTGAATCGAGCGCTCGGGTTGTGGTGTTTACATTACTCAAGACTAAATTGAATATTGACAAATTTCGATTAATATCTGAATATTTACGTGCATGGAAACATAGTCAGTGTGTTTGTGGTGATGCATAGGGATGACCAGTTCAACTTTTATTCTTTAGAGATGATTGAAGTTCAGGGTAATTTAATCAGTCCTTTGACCAAAAATGGACAGTGTAGAAGAGCAGCAACAATACAAGTACTGTGGTAAAGCTACTTTTAGACTACTTTAGACTATGCAGCTCCATCTCAGATGATATAGACTGTAAATGTGATCAGATTAGCCCAGTTTAAAGTAATTATATTTGCTCCACATAAGATAAAACCTTAATGCTGCTTAATTAACTTATTACTAACGACACTTTGGAATATCTTTCCTATATAGTCAATTTTGATGTAACATCCACCAGGTTGCTCTTACTCTATCTGGTAAAATTGGTCTTCACCTATGTTGCAACTTGCCAGGGGTTTTCAGTAAGAGACCACTGCTGTGTCTGCACTAGTAAGACCATCAATAAGGGTACCTGTGAGCATCCTTTGAACCCCAGGATAAAAATCGGGACACACTGCAACCTTCGTGGAATATCAATGTGTGTGTGTGTGTGTGTGTGTGTGTGTATATATATATATATATATATATATATATATATATATATATAAATATATAAATATATAAATAAAAAATATAGACACACACACATTAGTAGTATATATTTGAAGCACATATTGGTTATATATATAATGTGTGTGTACAAATATGTAATAAATGGACCTTTAGTAAAGATGTTAAATAAAGGTAAAGAAATAGTGATTAGAGCATTTAAATTTCAAGCATAGTTTTGTATTTCCTTCTAGTTGTTCTCTGGTTGCTCTGTGGTGTCGAGTAGCGTGGGCCTGGTGTGTGTGTGTATGTGACGTGTGTTATTGTTGAAGTGCAGAAATGCATAGATGGGCTGTAAGGTGATATGGTGGTGGAGGGGAACGTAGGGAAGTAAGTTCTCTGTGATGCTGCTGTTTTGATTTGCTGTGCGCAGAGCCAGCTGTCAGCCTGCCTGTGTGTGGTAGAGAAGGGTTGGAGCGGGGTGTGTGTGGTGTCGGGGGTGTAGTGGAGTTGGAGAGAGGCCATTTGCTGGGCGTCTGGGCAGAATCAACACGGAGAGTGAGACAGAGAACGGGAGAGCGAGAGAGCATGTGAGAGGGAGAGAGAGTGCCGAAAGGATGGGGGATGGTTGCCGATGGTTGCCACTGGTTGCCACTTTCATCTTGTCTCGTTCTTAATGTGTTTTCCCCAGCACTGTAGCCTTGGATTTGAGCAGGATCATTCCTCTCTCTCGCTCTTCGATGCATATCTCTGTTCCCACATTCTCTTGTGCTTCGGTCTATTTTTGCACCACCGTATCTCGTAACCTAGATTTACACTGTGTACTAGAGTGCACTGAGCTTTGTGTGTGTGTGAGTGATCAGAACTTTTTGTGACTAAGATCAGGGGATAAATTGAATGTAATTTTCTATGAACGATTTTATTCCCCATTGTTGGGAAAACACTCAGTTTTTTGTAACATTTGCTCCCCCATCTCTGAGAATAACAATGCCAGAGTAATGTATTAAGAGATGTGGTGTTTTGTTTTTTTCCTCAAGTGTTTCAGTATGTCCAAGTTTGTAGGGCATGTTCCACAATACCGCATAAGGCTCATTATCTATCTCTCTCTTTTTTTTTCTCTTCTTTTTTTAATATAAAGAAAACAATGGTCAATCACCACATTGTTGCTTGGAAGAATTCTAACATGCTACGTGAATTAGACTGCTGCAGATTCAATTAGGCTGCAGCGCACTCGGAGGAATGTGGCACCCACCACGGTCTACAGCCTTATCTACCTTTCAGAATAAAAAAAGGTTTATTCTTAAGTTATTAGTAGCGCATCAGAATTTGATTTTAAATGACACGTTACACAGTAACATGCTAAATACTGCAATCACGCGTTTGTTAAACTGCCCTCATGTGTACATGAAAACATCCTTGTTTGTGTGTGGGTGTAATTTTATTAGCAACAGACTGAACACAATACCACTGCGGTAATGTCTGGATTCAATGCACATGCTTTCACACACTGATGCTCCTACTGAATAAAAGCCCACAGTATGGTTTTTATTCTTTCTAGCCAGTATGATCCATAAATCAATGTTAGTGATTGGGAAACTTAGGCTGTGTCTAAATTATTCCGGATAAATTTGAAAACGCATCTTTTTCTCTATGTTTTAGCCTTCCGTCCACACGGAGACGGCATTTCTGTCCAGTGAAAAACTGGAAACATTTTTTGAAAACGCTCTCCCAAGTGGATACATTTGAAAACGCCATTTTTGCATTGCAGTGTGGACCGAGAAAATGGAGATATTCCAAGACGATGGTGTATTTTTACTTGTTTGATGCAGTTTTGTGACCCATTCAACTCAAAACAAACAGGGCGGTGGACGATATTGTACTGCAGTTGCTGTGCTATCCAGATTGATAACTTTGTTACAGATTAATGTCACTCTGTACAACTTTCAGATTGCGTTTTTAAATATACGCCGGACACCAAAGCTTCTTACATTTTTGCGCAATATAGGGATGTAGTCTAAGTGTTTTCAGGAGTTTCAGTGTGAGTGAGCGGTTTTTGGAAAATGTTAGAAAACGCCAGTGTAGATGGAACCATAGTCTTAATCGGTCCCTCTAGGATTTTGCGATCTCAGAAATTAATATGAAATCAAGGAAGCTCTGCAGTCTTCAGACGAGCTTGCAATTTTTCAAAATTACCCCAGGTTTTCCGCAGGTTTGGGCCAAGATGCGTCATGTGATGTCATTGCAACAGTCACATCGTCAAATCACTCAAAGCCCTCTTCGATTCACGTGCGTCGAACACGAGTACAGCTAAAAGGTCTCATTTACCAACAAGCATCACTACGAAAGAGCGTACGAAAAATGTTTGTGCAATTGTAATTTCGTCAAAAGAAAAGCACAAAAAACTCAAAACACAAAACAAAAAAAACAAACCCCAAAACGTAGCAAAATCAAGCATTTTTGGCTGCAACAATGCAACAATTATGTTTTGATTTTCTGCATTTGCACATTTGCATTCATTCATATATTTATCTTCAGTAAATATCGCTTCATCCTGGTCAGGGCTGCACTGAACCATGACCCCATCTGAGGACCACAGTGGGCACAAAGCAGGAACATGCACTGACTAGAATGTGTGGAAAAAGTGCACATATTGCATGTATTATAGGTTTCTTATGCAGGTTTGGAAAAGTAGTCAAATTTCAGAGAAACTTTCTGAATAAGCATGGATAGCAGTTGTCCTACCATTGTGAGATTACAAGTTTGAATCCTGATTATGGCACAGCTGTCCATACCTGGGAGTTTCTGGAGAAAATGTATCCGTGCTCTCTGGGTGTGTGGTATGGCATTACTCTCTCCCCCGTCGATCACAGAGAAATTAAGCAGTCACTTATGTAACCAGTGAGCTCATGTATGCTGAAGAGCGCAGAAATGGCACTTTCCTCCAAGAGTGATACATTGCCCTGTGATGATGCATGAGCAGTAGGTTGACAAGATGCTGTGGCTGGCTTCAGGTGTCTGAGAAGGCACACCCTAGCCCATATCCTACCCAGTTGGTGGCTGTTGTGGGATATGGGAGAGATGGCTGGTGGGTGGGAATTGGTAAAATGACCAATTGGTCAGAAAATGGAGGAAAAAAAGAAAAACAATGGATGTTCAGTTGTCAAAGTAAGAATCTATGTTAATGTTCTAAATATGTTAATTTGAGAAATTTATTCTCTTCATTAATTAAGCTTTCCTAATACATTATCATATTTCATGTTATCCCTTTTCATGGTGCACTACTAATGATTGGAAGGTTTACTATCTGCTACTGTTCAACATGTATTTAGAAAAGCAATCTGATTATTGATGCATATAGACCTCGACATTTTTGCACATGTAAACACAGGCACAGCGTTCTCTGTGGGGGTGCTGGTGGTGGTGGTGATGATTTTCAGACATTTTTTATTAATGTTGTACAGACAGGTGACGTATTAGAGGTAAAAGCAGTAACTCTGTTATTCTGTGCAGGGGAATTGTACTGACATGATTTCCCCTTAGAACAGGGGTTCTTGGTGACCCCATTTTAAAGGCCCAAAATTCTTATAGGTTGAGAACCTATTCCTTAGTGAGAAGAGACACTGCAAATGAATACAAAGCTCCTCTGACTAATCATCTTTATCCTATGATGAGGCATTTCTATCCTTGTGGGAATGCTCTCTTCCTGTGCGAGTTGTTGAAACAACAAAGAAATAGTGTGTGTGCAGAATAAGAGCTACAACTTAAGAGGAAACCTTTTTGTGTTATAAAGGTTGTATGCTAGAAATGTTTTTATAAATTATTTATTGCATGAACAAAGTTATGTGCAAAATAGCTAAAAAGGCTTATTGCTGAAGATGTTTGTCGAATTCCGCCCTCCCCCTACCCCCACTCCATTTACCTATCATACGACAGCTACCCTCAGGGGAGGGTGAAGGCTAACGTACTTACTCTGAAACACGTGAAGCCAGCCAGCTGCGTCTTCTTGAAATGCTGCTCATGCTGGGCTTCACAGAACATCGTAACACACTCTGAGGAAAGTGCTGTCTACCCTCTTCCACATACATTTTGCTTACAGGTGATCACGATGGCTTCAGTTTGATTTGTTTTGTTAAGGTATCCCATTTTCTGAATGCAGTTCATTTTGACTGACTCAACAAGATCATGCATGCAAACAAAAGAAAAATTTTCTTCAAAATGTCATCATTAAGCTTGCAAGATGCTTGCTGTTTCTGTGAGGATGAGGGTAATGGATCAGCATTGGGTTTTGGCCAGTATTCTGAACGTTCATAAAGTAATCCACCAGACTCACTCATCATCATAATAGTCATTATTATCAGTCCTTTACTGGTCAGTCACTGTACTTCTCTTTGCAGAGTGGTCAAGGAAGAGATTTCTGATGACAACGCTAAGCTGCCATGCTTTAATGGACGAGTGGTTTCCTGGGTATGTACCTGACTCTGCTGTATCATATTTCCTGCATTTCCTTGGCATTAGTGTTTCTATTGTATTTGGGCTTTTCCATTAAACCCTTACTACATTTACTGTTAATAGAGAGTTTACCATCTTCATGTGATAAGACACCAGCGGAATAATTTCATTATGCAGCACGTCCTAGTTTTTCCTGAGCATTTCATAGTAAATGAGTTGAGATGGAACATGTTACATAAAATCTATAGTAAATTTGAACCATTTAAGTGAAAACCTGCAGCATTCCTAATAGATCCACCATTTCACCCACATTTGTTTAGCGTCTTAGTCTAACCTTAAAGAGTTCCAAGTGTCTGTCTCTGCCTTTCACACGGAGACTGAAACCCAGCCTGCATTAGAAGCTTCCAGTGAAAAGCGTGTTCTCAAAATCAAAAGACTTGGATGAAACCAATCCCAGTGAGACAGAAACGCTATACCAGTATCAGGATATTTCATTTTCATTGGCGAGAGAGTGCACAATAGCACTGAATCCATTAACCCTATTAAAAGAGTTGGTGAGTGCATGTGGTTCCCCCCCCGACTTTAAAGGTCTTTAACTCTTTAAAGTGCTTTATCTTATGTATTTGATCCAGTCTTTTGTAAATAGTAGGGGGTGTGGGTGATTAACATATAGGTAAATTATAACGTTTCCATCATTTTAATTGCAAGTCTAGTTAGTAAAGCGAAGTAGTTTTAAACAGAGCTAACAGCCTCAGGCAAAACTAAGTCATTTCTTGCATGCTGACAGCTATTGAAAGGCTGATTTATTTGTTGTTGCTTTTTTTTATTTTGGTTTTGTAGATTCTGAGACATTGGATATTTGTGACCTACAGCCCTGTCTGTTCTATTTCTCACGTTCACACTTGGGCTTTAGTTAGAGGGCCAAATGAAATATCTTTCCATGTGCCCAATCTTTTCATTTCATTACATATAGTTCATATGCTTCATGCCAAGAGTGCACAAATCTGTGTGACCAGGAGAAAGAAAATTTGTTATACCTTTTTTCTTTGTTATACCCATTACTTTAGTAAGTGATGGGTATAATGTGTAATCCATAATCTCCTTTTATTGGCTAAGACACGGTGCTCATTTGTATTTTGGACTTAACTAGATAGATAGATAGTTTATTTGTCCTCAAAGAGGAAATTTGTTTCCACCGTGGGTGCGTGGAAAAAAACCCCCATAAACACAGCAACACCATACATATTAATATCAAAAACAATCACAGACATAGAGGAGAGAAGGGAACAAAAAGAAAACGTCAAGATCGTACAACAAATGCCAGAGCATAAGATGGCATAACAATGGCTGATTACCTGTGTGTTTAACGCTCGTATAGCCATAGGAAGAAAGCTCCTACCATAGCTGGCCTTTCTGCACATGGGTAGTCTATACCTGCGGCCAGAAGGAAGGGGGTTGAAACATTGCTAAACTGGGTGGTCTGGATCATTTAAAATTTGTGTCTTCCGGCACGTATATGAAATAACACAGTCCTGATGTCTGATTTCTGGTTGGCCCAGGGTAACATGGACACAAAACACTTGTGCACATTCTAAATAGCTTCAATCATCAGATTTCATTCTACAGCAACTGAAAGGAATACTGCAGCGTTTCCAGCCTAATATCTTTCCAGCTATACTAAATGGTCTGCACTTATACAGCGCTTTTATCCAAAACACTTTACACTGTGTCTCATTCACCCATTTGCACACACATTGGCACACCAATGGTAGCAGAGCTGCCATGCAAGGTGCTAACTTGCCACCAGGAGCAACTTGGGGTTCAGTGTCTTGCCCAAGGACACTTTGGCATGTGGAGTCACGTGGGCCGGGAATCGAACCGCCAACCCTACGATTAGTGGACAACCCGCTCTACCACCTGAGCCACAGCCGCCCAAACAGTAATGACTGTACTTGGGGCAAGGAAAAAACATAGCAAAAAACAAACACAAACAAAACAAAAACACCCAGAATTACTTGAAACAACTAGTTTAAGGGCAGTTGTTGAATCTATCAACACATTTTTAAAACATATGACTATGATTTCAGAAATATACCCACTCCACTTTAAATGTCTTGCAGCAAGATGTCAGTGTTCACAAAGTGAAAGTAAATAAATATTTAAAAAAAAGGTTTCCTGTTTGACATTTTTCCTGTAATCACACCCCCGTATTGTAATGCCACTGGGCGCTGACCGACCTGAACTAATCACTGGTGAGAGAAAGTCACACGCAGAAAGGCATGCTATTTTATTTCTTTTCATTAAAAACTATTTACAGGTGTGTGAGATTAATTCCCAGGAGCTGATCATGACATTGAAAAATCTGTTGTGTTTGTGCCCTCGACAAAACTTGGAGGCAGAAAGTCTTTAGCTGTTCTAGAACACAAGCTGTGTTGTTTCTCTCGCATCTTTTTCACTCTGCATGTGTTTAAATGTGAGATGATTGAGCGCTGGACTTTATGACTGGCTCCACTTTAGTAAATGCTCATTTGAAACCAGTCGTGTAGAAAGTGGCTTCACACGCACCAACCTTGTTTCACAGGGTTAAGAAATGTTATTTGATTGTATCCAGTACAATTTATCAGATATATTTACTTACTCATAGTGAGAAAGCACCTAAATTGAGTCTCAGGCTTCAATGCATGAATGACATCCCAGCCAGTATGAACTGCAAAAGCTTGACCTGCTCAATAATTACAGATTGCACCTCCATTACTTCCTTCATTTCACATCGCTGAACTTTGGTTGATGTTAAATGCATTCGAAGGCGTCTGTATACTGCTTTCTGGTTTCTAAGTGGCGTGTTCAGGAAAACAAAATAAACCTGTAGAAAACTATGAAATAAAAAAACTTAAAAAAAAAAAAAATAAGGCCACACATGCAACAGATAGGAAATGTGTTGTGTATTAAGATAAATAAATAATTTTCCTTTGTATGTTTTCACTGCTATGGTATTTTTTTTAAAATCTCTCTTCTAGCCTACTGGCCAATATCCCACCTCTACCTGAACTTTAAAATGATACGTTTATGAGGGGCGATTCTCACTGATCTCCATATTGTGGAGTAGATTACAGTGTTTCTGTCTAATAAACCAGCACAAATGTGTTTTGACAGGTTGGGAATGAAATAAGCTGCCAACCCCCAGGATTTTTGAAAATATGCTAGTATTTGAACATGAAATTAGCTTAGGTTAAGAAATAATAAAAATATAATATGATTGTTTAAATTTTTTTTTAATTGCTCATGTATATTTAGTTTGTTTAAATAATCTTTTTATTTTTTCAGCTTGTCTCCTCAGATGTTCCTGTAGCAGAACCTGCACCACCTCCAGTGGAGGTCCGAGCTCAACCGTCACCTCCTCCTCCTCCCCTTCCCCCTCCTCCAGCTGAGAGGACCGGAGGCATTGGAGACTCAAGACCTCCCTCATTCCAGTAGGCATCTTCTCAACCTCTCTTAGACCCTTTTACTTGAACAGTGTTGACCCAGGGATTTGTACCTGGCACAGCATCATGATCTCAGTCAACAGTGTTATTTAAAGTTGGTGCAATGAAAATACAATATTTACATGTATTTATTCTAACTATGCACCACTGTATAGGACATGGGCCCACACAACTTGCTGGCACAACTTTGCCAAAGTTGGAACAAATACCTATAAATGCTTAAGATCTAGGTACAGATGTGTGGTGATGTATGTATTTCTGTTTTTATAGCAAGCTTCACAATGAACATACAAAGTATTCATGGTAGTAAAATACCCAAGTAATAGATATGCACATACTCGCTTATGGGAATAAGACTGGCTTGGGCTGTGCCTTGGACACAACAGCAGCAGATTAGCCAAATCATGAGCAATGTAATCATGCCAATTGGTATAAAGAAATAGTTCAACATATATCTTATTGGTGTTTTCTTCTTTAGTTTTGATTAGAGCTACGATGTTACTAATAAATCATATGTCTCTCATTTACTTTACAGTCCGTACAGCATTTCTCAGAGTTTTTTTGTGTGACTGGTGTGGCCAAAAAAGTATGATTTTGCTGTGACTTTTTTTTTTTTTTTTTTTGCGGAAAACTACTTGAATGGCAGAAAATGCAATTGCACAATTGTTTTGCACGCTTTGTCCGCAGTGATGTTTGTTGGTAAATTAGACCTTTTAGCTTACGTGTTCGACGCACATGAATCAAAGAGGGCTTTGACTAAAAGTGCGTCGTGATGACGTCACATGACATGACTTGGCCAAAATCTGCGGTCATTTTTAAAAATTGCAAGCTCCTAAGAATATTTTGGAGTTTGCTTGATTTTTCCATTCATTTCTGCGATTGCAAAATCCTGGTAGAACTGGCTTTAAAAAAACACTTAAGTTATGCAAATTTGTCTAAAAAACATTGCAGGAAAAATTTGGGAGATTTACTCAGTCTGTATTTGCTGTTTTATATTCATTTGCAAAACTTCCCGCTTTCAAACTCTGGAAGTATCCGCATTCAGAAACTTCGACGATACAAAATTGTTCAAGACATTACAGCATTCAGTGACAAGGTCAAGCTTTCTGTATTTTTATAGATTGCAGTATGTTATATTGTCCACTAAACCACATTTGCTAATGTCTGTGACCTTACTAAATAAGTGGATTCCGTTTAAGTTGTATAGTTATGGAAAAGGTTTTGGGTGAGACAGACTTTTTAGCTACATTGGCTTCAGATGTCCAGTACAAAACTAAAGAAGAAAATGTCAAGCACAAAACATGGTCTTGGCTGAGTGTCTACATTTGGGGTAAATTAAATGTATTTATTTATTTATTTACCAGGCTATTCCTTTTAATCACCAGGTATCGCTGTTTGATCCGTGCTCTTTAACTACTTGGATCTGCAAAGCACACACTAACAAGTTTGGCTAATAATTTGCAGCCTTAGGACCATCTTTGATCATTGTACAATTTCTACATGTTATTTAAACTTGCAAACTCCATGGCATGAAATGAATGCATGCGTGTGTTTACTTGGTGTTGCAGTCCGAACGCTGCAGGCAGTGTGGAGACGCTGGATGAACAGACAGAGACCGAGTCTGTCGTGTCCTTCAGGAGAGAGAGGCCTCGCCACAGAGAGAGCATGGAGCACGGTGAGAAGTCCAGCGTCTTGTCAGATATAAACTGTAGATCTGAATATGAGTCAAAAACAGCTATCTCAGTCTTTTATACGTCTTACTCTTTTTTTTTTTTTTCTTTTTCCCCTTGTCTCGTTTTTTTATTTATTTTAAATTGACTTTAGGGTCACGTATGAATGGCCAGTCCCGTATGGAGAGGCACTTGGCAGGTTATGAAAGTGCCACCACAGTGATGAGCAGTGAACTGGAAACTACTAGCTTCTGTGATTCAGATGATGATGACACCATGAGCAGGTTAGGAGCGTGGTGGGGAACGACGATGAGGCACGCCCTGTTGTTTTTTTAAAAAAGTGACGCTAATGAGTCAGGGAACTGTAAAACTTTTAAATGCTGTGGTGTTTCTGATTCCTGTTCTCTGTATGCCTGATGCTGAGGTTAATGTTGTGTGCAGGTTTAGTAGTTCAACAGAACAGAGCACCGCCTCGAGGCTGCTAAAGCGCCATCGCAGACGCAGGAAACAGCGTCCTCCAAGGCTGGAGAGGGTACTGCTCGCTTTTATCATCTGACACATGGATCCGAGTTTTTGCATTTCTGTTTTCTTGTTATATTTATTACTTTCTTTCAGGCATCATCTTTCAGTAGTGTGACAGACTCAACTATGTCTCTGAATATCATCACAGTCACTCTCAACATGGGTTAGTATGTTTCAGTGCATTCAGGTTCATGGGATTTCCTCTTGGCACAAATTATTATTGTAGTTATTATTCTAGTTTTACTTATACCACAGGCTCTTGTATTCTCAAATTTGATTGGTCAGAAAGTGTTGATTACATTACTATAACAGCTACTCTTTTTCTATAACTGCAGATCTGGCTGTAGTTAAAATTGGTTATGGATTATATTATATCCATTATGGTGTATATACAGTCATGTGGAAAACAATAGGTACACCTCATGGAAATTGTTGGCTATTTTGACATGATTGGACAAGCAAACATTGTGATCCTCTTTGAAACAAACTCTACTACAAAACTTCAACTTTGTGTCATTTGATAATTTTCACAATTTAATGTAACAAATAAACAGATCAGTCACATGGAAAAAGTAAGTACACCCCTACATTCACACCTTCAATTCCATAAAATTAGAATCAGGTGTTGAACCTGTCCTATTTATACCCCTTTCATATCTAGTGTCTGGTGTTCCCTTTGCTATTGAGGTGTGTGGTGTCATCATGCCAAGATCTAAAGAGTTCTTTAAGGCCTTCAGAAAAATGGCTGTGGATGCCTATGAGTCTGGCAAGGGATTTAAAAAGATCTCCAGATTATTTGATTCATCTTCAAATGGCTGCCGATTTGTCCAGGACTGGCCATCCCAGCAAATAAGCCCAAGAGCAGACCATCTGATGCAAAAAGAAGTATCCAAGAACCCCAACATTTCATCACAGTATCTGCTAGTAGGCCTTGCAGCTGCTGGTGTCAAAGTGCATGCTTCTACAATCAGAAAGAGATTGCACAAATTTGACCTGCATGGGAGGAGTGCTAGGAAAAAGGCTTTGCAAGACTGCCTATATGCTCATTGGCGAACTGTAAAGTCCAGGCCTTTTGGAGTAATGTGCGCTGGACAGATGAATTAAAGATAGTACATGCAAGAAAACCGTTAAACATCTTACACCTGAAAGAATATTGCATGGAAGAGTGGTCAAAAATTCCAGAAAGCCTGGTGGACAGTTATGCAAAACGCCTACAAGAAGTTATTTCTGTTAAATGGGGCAATACTAGCTTCTGAGACCAAGGGTGCACTCACTTTTTCCACAGAAGAATATCATGTCTGTTGATCTGTCTGTTGAATAAATGATTGAAAAAGTTCATTTTCCTTGTGGGTTTGTTCAAGTATATCGACTTTATTAATGGGCACTGTTTCAAAGATGATCAAATGTTTGCTTGTCCAAACATGTAAAAAAAAAAAAAAAAAAAAAAATCCAACAATTTCCATGGGGTGTACTTATTTTTTCACATGACTGTATTTTATAAAACAGTGTATATTAATGCGCTTTGACTCATGCTGCATCACACCACCTTCCCATAGATTTCTTTTCTAAAACAGCACACCCTGTTGCATTTTCTTCCTTACTTATTGTGAACATTAAAGATCTGAATTCCTTAAATGTCTTGACTGTTTTTCCCAACTGCTCTGTGTTTATTTGCATGCTTGTGTTTAACAGAGAAGTATAATTTCCTGGGCATCAGTATTGTGGGACAGAGTAACGAGCGAGGCGATGGAGGCATCTATATTGGCTCCATAATGAAGGGAGGAGCAGTGGCTGCTGATGGGCGAATTGAACCTGGGGACATGCTGCTTCAGGTGAGCGAGAAATTGCATGTGGGTGTGTGCAGGCAAGAAAGGGTAGGAGGGGCAGGAAATATTGGAAAAACCGGTGTAGGTGTGACTAAAAGTCTAAATTACTTAAAATTACCGACTGTTAACTAATCCATCATCAATTCATTGTTTTAAAAAAATCATGGGATTGTGCAACAATGTGTGGTTTGAATTTCAGGTATACACACATAGAAAAGGGATGGGTTTCAGTATATGATGTAAAAATATGGCCTTTTTATGCACTCACTGAGCACTTTATTAGGAAACCCCTGTACACCAACACATTCATGCATTATCTAATCAGGAAATCATGTTGCAGAAGTGCAAAGCATAAAAAGGTTGTAGAGGTTCATGGAGGTGGTAGTATAATGGTGTGGGGAATGTTTTCTTGGCACACTTTGACAATGGACCATGTCTCAAAACAAAAGTCGTCTCAAATTGGTTTCATGAGCATGACAATGAGTTCAATGTTCTTCAGTGGATTTCCCAGTCACCGGATCTGACTCCAACAGAACACCTTTGGGATGTGCTAGAACGGTTTCCAACATCTTGCTATGGAGAAGTGAGGCTGTTTTGAAAGCAAACAGAGGCCCTTCTTAGTATTAGTATAGTGTTCCTAATAAAGTACTTGGTGAGTGTATATTAGAAACAGGATTTACTACCCTGTAAAATATAGCTATAGATGAACAGTGAGTCTGACCATAAATTGCCTTAAATGTCTGTATTTAATGTAATTGATGATCTTATTGAGTTTAAATGTTATTATTGGTCAGCTTGGAAAGTGTTGTGTGTTAATGTTATGTGATATTATTATTATTATTATTATTATTATTATTATTATTAATAGTGTAAAATTGACTCTTTCTTCACAGGTGAATGATATTAATTTTGAGAACATGAGCAATGATGATGCAGTCAGGGTACTACGGGAGATTGTGCACAAGCCAGGGTAAGGCACCTACTTTTTGTGAGTGTGTGAAGACAAATGAATACGTGTAGCGTTACATGGCTTATGTGTTCCTAAATGTATTTCAGACCTATCACTCTGACAGTGGCTAAATGCTGGGACCCCTCACCTCAAGGCTACTTTACACTTCCACGTAGTGAGTCAATTCAAATTCAATTTCAAATGGCATTGTATTATATTAAGTGATTTTATGAGGGTCAGATTACCTTATATTGCATGTTGATTGCATTTGTTACTTAGAACATCAGCTTGACAGGAAGTACATACAGAAAGAAGAAATAATACATGATGTGAGTGGTTTCTTGTTTCCCCTCTCTTTGCCAGATGAGCCTATCCGACCTATAGACCCTGCAGCCTGGGTCAGTCATTCAGTAGCCATGACGGGAGCATACCCGCCTTACCCAGGCAGTACAATCACATCCAGCTCATCCGTCACTGAGACTGAACGTATGTTCCTTCTCATTCTCTGACATTCTAAACAATTTTTTAATGCTAAGTTATTCTCTATGTACAGTGGTGCTTGAAAGTTTGTGAAACCTTTAGAAATTTCTATTTATCTGCATAAATATGACCTAAAACATAATCAGATATTCACACGAGTCCTAAGACAAGGAGAGCCCAATTAAACAAATGAGAGAAAAGTATTATACTCTGTCATTTATTTATTGAGGAAAAATTATCCAATATTACATATCTGTGAGTGGCAAAAGTATGTGAACCTCTAGAATTAACATTTTAATTTGAAGGTGAAATTAGAGTCAGGTGTTTTCAGTCAGTTGGATGACAATCAGGTGTGAGTTTTATATAAAGAACAGGGATCAGTTGGAGTCTGATCTTCACAATACGTTTGTGGAAGTGTATCATGGTATGAACAAAGGAGATTTTTGTGGACCTCAGAAAAAGAGTTGTTAAACTCATGAGGCTGGAAAAGGTTACAAAATCATCTGTTGAGTTTGGACTCCACCCATTGTGTACAAATGGAGGAAATTTAAGACCATTGTTACCGTCCCCAGGAGTGGTCAACCAACAAAAATCACTTCAAGTGCAAGTCGTGTAATAGTCCACGAGGACACAGTGGAGCCAAGCAACTAAAGGCCTCTCTCGCATGTTCAGTGTTCATGAGTCCACCATCAGAACATTGAACAATAATGGTGTACATGGCAGGGTTGCAAAAAGACCACCCAAAAGAACATTGCTGCCCATCTGCAGTTTGTTAAAGACCACTGGACAAGCCAGAAGACTGTTGGAAAAATGTTTTGTGGACGCATGAAACCAAAATAAAGTAGAATTTTTGGTTTAAATGAGAAGCGGTATGTTGGGAGAAAGTAAAACACTGCATTCCAGCATATGAACCATATTCCATCTGTGAAACATGGTGGTGGTAGTATCATGGTTTGGGGCTGTTTTGCTCTATCTGGGCCAAGACGACTTGCCATCATTGATGGAAAAATGAATTCTGAGTTATACCAGCGAATTCTAAAGGAAAATGTCAGGACATCTGTGCGTGAACTGAATCTCAAGAGAAAGTGAGTCATGCAGCAAGAAAACGACCCTAACCCTAATGACCGAGTCGTTCTACCAAAGAACGGTTAAAGAAGAATAAAGTTAATATTTGGAACAGCCAAGTCAAAGTCCTGATCATAATCCAATAGAAATGTTGTGGAAGGACCTGAAGCAAGCAGTTCATGTGAGGAAACTCACCAACATCCCAGAGTTTAAGTTGTTCTGTACTGAGGAATGGGTTAAAATTCCTCCAAGCTGTAGGCAGGACTGATCAACAGTTACCAGAAATGTTTAGTTACACTTATTGCTGCACAAAGGGGTCACACCAGATACTGAAAGCAAAGGTTCACATACTTTTGCCTCGCACAGATATGTAATATTGTATAATTTTCCTCAATATATAAATGACCAAGTATAATATTTTTTTCTCCTTTGTTTAATTGGGCTCTCTTTATCTACTTTTAGGTCTTCTAGGAAAATGTGATGTTGTGTTAGGTCATATTTATGCAGAAACGTTCAAGCACTGCCTTATGTCCAATAACCACCCCCCCCCCTTTTTTTTAAGGGTAATTGCTTTCACATATGTGTCTCATGTTACTCTTGTTGTAATTTGTCTATAGGTTTTGATGAGTTTAACCTGTCTCTTCACTCTGATATGGCATCTGTGGCAAAGGCTATGGCCTCTCCTGAGTCAGGACTAGAAGTGAGAGACAGAATGTGGCTAAAGATCACTATCCCTAATGCCTTCCTGGGTAAGGAATAGGTTTTGAACGAGACTTTTTTTTTAAAATTAACTAGGAATGACTGTTTTCTGGATTAGAAAACAAATACATGATTGGTTTACATATGAATAAAAATAGAGATTATTACTAGTTTACATTGGATTAGATTACTACTACTTTAGCAAATCTATTAGCTTAGTTTGGATAAGCGAGGTCAATCTAACAGGCTCAATAGATAATAATGATATGGTATGTGCAGGCTCAGATGTGGTGGAGTGGCTCTACCATCACATAGAGGGCTTTCAGGACCGCAGAGAGGCTCGTAAATATGCCAGTAACCTCCTGAAAGCTGGTTTCATTAGGCATACTGTCAATAAGATCACTTTCTCGGAGCAGTGCTACTACATCTTTGGAGACTTCAGCGACTGTGAGAACTGTGAGTGTTACAATTTGGTTTCCTAAATCAGTCCTTTTAAATAATATGTTTATTGTGAAATACAACAGTGTTGTATTAAATCTATCATCAATATATAATTTCTCTTTCTCACTCCTCTCAGACATGGCCAACCTGTCTCTCAATGATAACGATGGTTCCAGTGGAGCTTCAGACCAAGACACACTAGCCCCTCTCCCATTACCAGGGGCAACACCATGGCCCCTGCTCCACTCTTTCCCATACCAATACCCACACCCCTACTCAAGCCAGCCACCGCCGTACCATGAGCTTTCCAGCTACAGTTATGCCCCTGGCAGCACGGGAAGCCAGCACAGCGAGGGTGAGAAACCACTTCTTCCCTGGATCTGTATTTTCTACTCTATTGTGTGACTGTATATATGAGAGAACATTGTAACAGGCATTCAGAAGTAAAGCCAAAATGTTTCTGAGACCCTCTAGTGGCTGGCTGCAGTACAATTGTTAACCCTGCCCATTCCCAATAGGGAATTGGAAAGGACCTGAACTTATAAGTTACATACCCACACATTATTTTAGGGAATAGTGTTCTGTCATTTTTCCAAGTTCAGTTAACCCTCAGTATTGCTCCTTACAATAAGTACATTCCACAACAGTTATTTGATGATAAAAGCATATGGTTGAGGTGTTTGACGGTTGAGCCTCAGGAACGAGCATGCACTTTCCAATACTCGCCTAAATCTCATGACAGTTCTGTAGCAAAGCCTTGTCTTGTTCCGAGGTAAATTGTTGTAACAGACCCTTAGCCCGGAGTTCATTGCAGTTTTTCTGTCTAAGCTAGATCGCTGTACTGATGATATAACTAGCAAACCAACATGAGTGAAAGAAGTGATTACATAAACAAAGACAGCTAACGTGAGCTTAATTTCATAATAAAGTTCATACAGCCAATAAATTAACACTTGAAATAGCTTGTTATGCCAGTTATTCCTTTTTAAGTGGACTCCCCTGGCGCAATGGGTGGTGCATAAAAGAGTACACTTCTCCATTCATGGTAACTTACTGCAGGGGTCATAGTTGCATGTAAATCATGGAGACCAGGGATTCTGTCCCCCCTCAAAAAACAAGTTGTGTAAAGTGTAAGTGTTAACTGCTGTTTACCAGTATCTTTTCAGGTGGTACCTTACATTAGCTACTTATACTTTAATTGCTTTAAAATGATTAAACTGATTGATGTATTCAACTAGCTAGAGAGTGGTAGGTCAGTCAGTCATGATTCAAAGCTCTTTTTCTTGATAATGGTCAAATCAATATCTTGGAGAAAATGATCCAATTATAATTTAATGCTTGCATATTAATTAATAAGACTGTAATTGCCATTTTGAGTTAGTCAATGTGCCATCTTAAGTTGCACATCAGGTATGCTAGAGGTGGACCCACTGTGCAAATAGTCGTATCTACTGCAGAGACTCTGTCTCTAGTTTTCACAAGGTGACTCCTATTTCAACCAAAAAACGCTTCAAATTTGTACAATATACTCCCTTCAGCCAGTCAGAAGCTGATTACTGGCCAGCTGTTTTAGAGAAGGGAAGATGAGATAAATTGTGCTGTGACCCTTTTTGAATTGGAGCCATAGAAATGTATTTATCAATTCACAGATGTTTGAGTGTATTTCAGCATTTTAATTCATGGCATATTTAAAGGAACAATTTGTACTTTTTAAAGCCCTTTACTGCCTGACTGACAAGTGTGGATGTATGCATTTTAATGACTTCTGGTTTCTACTTCCTCCGTGTGTACAGGGAGTCGGAGCAGTGGATCCACTCGGAGTGAGGGTGAGAGGAGGAGGGGTAGTAAGAGTGGCAGCACTGTGGCTGGCAGCACCCGTGATGACAAATCTCCCAATGGGGGTGGAGCTGACTCACGCTCAGGCAGCGGCAGTGAATCTGAATACTCAGTGCGCAGTAGCCTAAGGAGGGACCATGGCTCAGCCACTCCGAGTGAGCACAGTCATGCTAGTCAGCGCTCACATCACCGGCCACCGCCCCCTCACCTCACTCCATACCCACCTGGCATTCCCATTCCATACAACCCTATGATGGTAATGATGGTACCCCAGCACCCACATCCACACCCAGCGTTGGGAGCTCCTCATCCGCAAACAGCTGGCACGCCGCTACACCCAGGCCTGCCTCCACCCAATAATCCTGGAGGACCTCCTGGAGCTCCACCCACACGTGACCTGGCTTCTGTCCCACCTGAGCTCACAGCCTCCAGGCAGTCTTTCCACCTGGCCATGGGAAACCCCAGCGAGTTCTTTGTGGATGTCATGTAGGGAAAGTTAACACAGGCTAAGAGTGTCCGTGTGAGGGATGGATGAGTGAACCAGTGAGTGACTGAGTGAATGAATGAAACCTCTATGTGACTTAATCATATAATAACTGTGAGCCTCATTGAGTAAGCGACTGAGATGTAACATTTGGTATTGCTGCAGGATAGCTCTTTATAGTTGGCGTCTATCCTTGCCAGCAGGAACAGGGTTTCTGTATAAAGCTGGACGTCTTGCACAACTCAGATTTAGCACATCAAGTCATTTGAAAGTTAGTTCAGTCTCACCAACAAAATGCAAAAGGGTCTAGCCTCCCTAACGGCGCTGTCGTGGTGGTGTTTTTTTTTTTGAACGTCTCCAAACATTTCCTGACACTTTTTCCTGCAAATATTTATCAAATTATGCAGGGAGCACTATACTCTGATTAACATAGGAAAATCTCTGAGACCTCTTTATATTCCATGAAAATATTTGCCTTGGCAAAACTCATCCTGCCCAAACGCTAGTTCTTTTGATCTCTAAATACGTGTTTGGGTTTCTGTATAACCTACCTGCAGAGGTGTGCTTTCGTTTGTTTAAATAATGCAGATTTTTCACAGAATAACTAAGTCAACAAGCAGACAATTTAACTAGTATTTTTTTCTTTTAACAGGAAAAAAAGTTTATAAAGGATTCTGGATGTTTTTGACAAGGCAGCTATGAAGTGGTGTTAGTAAGTTGTGTTTTCTCAAATCCTTGCAACCATGAGCTTTCACAGCTGAAATGTTTAAACCTAAGGGGAAGCTTTCTAACATTATGGCAACCAGTATTGAAGGTCTGTTCTTTACAGTACACCTTTGCAGTGTGTAAATTGCATTAATAAATGACGATAAACTAATGTGAAACAGGGTTTGATTTTTAGGATTATAAACAGTTTTTTTTTTCTTTTTTTTTTTTTTTTTGCTGGTCATTTTCTCTGGTACTGTGGACTAAAGGTGACTGAAGAGTAATCATGATCAGAAATGTTTACCATCAAACACAGCTGCATGTGTTGGCAGACTAGAGTTGTGGTACAGACAGTGGTACACGGAGAGGGAGAGTTGATGCCAAAAATGGTACTTATGCTGGCAATTTTTATAATCCACATATTTCACATTTCTACTCATTTTTTTGTTTGTAGACTGACAAGCATAATCATTTTTGTATGAATGAATATATGGATATAATCAAAGCATACAGGTGCTAAATGAAGATTGAACAGAACAGTGCCACTTTTGGTGCCATGTTGTTTGTTGTCACTTTTGTGTTTCTTATTCAAAATAAATTTGGAATAGAAGAGAACATTTCTAGACTGACACTCTTTTTTTTGAGGATGAATCAGTCAACAAGAGGAAATATGCTTTATGTCAAAGTCCTTGTGCTGTAAGTGGCCACTCATGATGTACTGTAGCTAATACCTTACATGCTTCAGAATTGTGGGACAAAGTGAACACGAGTTGAGACAGCTGTCTCCTTTTGCACAAAGGAGAAATGGGATCTATTAATACTGTGGTGGTCACTTAGTGCTTTTTAGCAGCTGTCCTGTCTAATAGTGTGTTTTGTACTGCCCTAGTGAACAGGTACATATATATTCTATACATAAGTGTATTGTATAAGTATAAATATATAAAATCCTCTTTTTTCCTCCCTGTTGTGTGTTTTTGTAAATGAGTGTTTCTTTTTTGCATTCTACTAGAGATGTTTTATACATTTTTAATAGCTGTGTTACAACTAAGTAGGATTCATTTAGAATTTTGTAAGTATAAATATAGTTTTCTAGTAAATGTATACTTTACACACACTGGCCATTTTATCAGGTAAAAAAAAAAAGTCTTCTAGTATTGTCTATAGTATAGTATATAGTATTGTCTATATTGTCTGTAGGATTACTTGATCCAAGGGCCAATGGAGTAGATTTACATATTAACGTGGCAACTGAGTGTTGTTCATGACAGCTTCTGCCCTCCTGTGTGTAAGATTGTATAGGAGAAGATCCTGATTGTGACAGCTCCGTAGGTTGTAGAGTTAAATTTAATTGTTTCAGTAAAATAAAAACATCCAACAGAATAATACAGCTGGATGTTTATTGATGGACATTTCGTATTTACTTTTATAAATACCTATAGCTCAAATTAATGCTATATATGTTGGTTCATAGTAGTTGTGGTTAGTAAAATAATTTTTAATTTGGTATATGATCCTCCCCCATACAGTCACGGATCACGGATTTTCAAATAAAACCGTCCAGTGTGGAATTATGGCTGAATCCCAATAGCCCCCTACTGGACATTAAAGTGAACTACATTGGGTAGGCACTGTGTAAGCGGTCACAGTCATTTGGGACTCTTGCGTTTGATAATCTCCGACAGTTTCATAAAAAAAAAAACAATCCACCAAATCGACCCCCACCCAACCCCCGGAGTAACTCCAGAACAGCAGATTATTATTAAATTATATATATATATATATATATATATATATATATATATATATATATATATATATATATATATATATATATATATATATATATTATAGCATAAGAATAACATCAATACACTACAGGCAGAAATTGTGGATTTGGTCACATCAATAATTTTTCCGATTTTTAGTAAAATTGCATCTATAAAATGTCCACTGTTAAACTGTAGTTATTAAAATGTCAGAACTCAGCAGTAATATGTTTATTTCATTGTTTATGTCTGTTCTCAACCACCATATTATCTGGCTTCAAGCTCCGCCCACTCGGCATCACGTCATGCCATATATCCTTAAGCCTCCCCTCCATACAAATATCAAGTTATAAATCATGATATATATGTCAATTTATTTTACATTAACCATTTCATAAACCACATTTACTAACGTGTAAATACACGCAACGTCGTTTTCCCTCAATATCTTTTTTCTGATAACCAAAAATCTTCTAGATGACTTGTATTCATAATATTTTCCATGTGCATTCCTATGCCTGATTATAAGCGTGTTAGAGTGTTTTTAAAAATATACTGCAAATGCAAATAATAATAATAAAAATACTATTTATAGAAAAGTACATGATATTTCTCGATTAAATGAATAATAAATAAATTATATTCCAACACACTGCTCTGTAAAAGTCTTTCTCTGAGGCGTGTGTTCAGAGTCAAATGAACATCATCTAAAAATGAGTTTTTATAAAGTATGCAAATTACTCCTTGCTTACTTATGTTTAATTAATTAATAAATGCATTAAACAAATAACGTTTTATTATTATTATTATTATTATTATTTTTACTGGATTCTGGTCTGTCATTGGGCTCGCCTTAAAACAGGTCTGGGATCAGTGCCACTTCAGCGCCACGTTTAAGCCCCGCCCATTGAGATAAATCAACTTCCGGTATATCAACTCCTGCAAGTGCCGGTTGATCGATCTATCCTGGTAGGAAAGGACACGTTCTTATTCTCCTTTAATCGCACTACAGCTTTGTGAGATTATAGATACACAGATATATAAAAGCGACTGGAGACATTTGAACAAATCGGTTCTCAAACCCTTTCAAGTTCAAGTCGTCATTTGTAAGCTTGTTTCCTTCACTCATCTTCAGTCTGATATTAGTCTGAGATTCACTTCCGCTCCCAAGAAGGTAAATAAACTCTGACGAACCACTGTGATATTTTCCAGGCTATCTAGCAACGTTTAATCATGCTGCTACGTAAAGTCACTCAAAATGCAGCGCTGTGTAACGCTGTGCTTCGCCTACCACAATCCGTGTCAGGGTGAGTCAATTATTTATTTTAAATCACTTATTAAATTCAGTCATTTCTGTCCTTGTTTAAGCTAGCTAGCTTGTTTTGCCGTTTACGTTAAGGACGTGACGTTGACCGTGACTTAGTTAGCTTTAGCTTTAATGTGCTACGAGTTAAGATTCTGAGTCTGTACACATGCATTTAAACAATGTAAACAAAATGACGTAATGTTAAGACACATTAATGATACTTTTGCTTTATTTAGGGCACAACGCCATGCAGGAGCTGTCCTAGCTGTGCAACGTCTGCGTCCTTATGTTAGCCAAAGTGCTGAGGTAAGACCAGTTCATTTCTCTGTTCAAGTAAGAGTAACTCTTTTAAGGTCCGAAGGTGTAAGTTTTTTTTGAGCGTTATATGTCATATTATTTGTAAATTATGGAAGACGGGACAGGAAAAGCATCTGTATTTGTTGTAAAGAGGCATAGAGTCAGTCATGAATGTATTTGTCCTGTAAGAGCCGCTAGGAGGCGTGAAGAATGTGGGCCAAAGTTCACCTCCAGTTTCCATGATCTCAGGAGATGTGGAGCTGAGTGTCATACAGCCAACTCTCTTAAATGACATGGAAACGATTCAGAATGACATGATAAAGATGTTATCTGCTTTACAGTATGTTTACATGGACAACAATAATCTGATATTAACCCGATTAAGACAATTCTCTGATTAAGAAACTAGCATGTAAACAGCGATTATTGATAACCTTAATCTGGCTAAAGTCATACTCGAAGTAAACACAAATCAAATTAAGACGTGTGGAGTATTCGTGTTTTAGCCGCATTATGGACATGCGTTATAGACATGTACACACCTAAATCACACTATTAACATCGTGTGGGAGTTTTCAACGCATTTTGAAAACTACGTGTGCATTTTACACACATACACACATGGCAGTGCTCGACTGTTTAATGGCAAACTATACACTGCGTGTACTTACCTGCTATATAGTAGGAGAAATATACATATTTTGGCTACTAAACAGCCCACGGCTTCAAGCTGTCGTCTATTTGCACGTGTAGCATGACAAATAATTAACTGCACTTGACGCTTTCATAAAATTAAAAATGAAACATCCAAAACTGTATACTGTATCATAATGAAGACGAGCTGTATGTTGATACGTGAAATTCTGGAGGGAATGTCGGACGGCGTGGCGTGGGGACGTAATGACGTGTGCCGTTAATCGATCTATATTCTATAACATGTAAAACAGGAACATGAGAGGAATATTCTAAAAGCAACTCATGTAAACACCTTTATCACAATATTGTCTTATTCAGAATAAGGTCAATAACTAGATTACTGCTGTCCATGTAAACATAGAGAGACACAAGGGGAAGGGCTTGGTGTCCTTGTCAGTGCTCTCTGGTTGACTGGGCAGCCCATGAGTGTCACATTGTCTGCAGGACTTGTCTGTTTTTAGACCGTGCCTGCTGTTTGCGGTCATGGGATTTGTAAACCTGTATGGCTTTGAATCAACGTAAATATAAATAGTGATTTTGAAATTGAGATTGTTTTGTTTTAGAAATTGATTGTTTAAAGCAGACATTATCAACCTTTTGTAACTAAAGCCCCCCCAAGCCTCTCCTATCATGTGGCACTCCCCCCCCACCCAATCCCCCCATATTTAGGAGACCAGGTATAATGTTAATCTATCCTATATAAAATCTATCTATATATAACCTAATCTATAATCTGTTTTCATAGATAGATTTGTGTTTATACTTTTTGAAAAATACTTTTCATAACTTTTATGATTTTTAAAAAATAACATGACTTTTATAAAACTATATAAACGTACAGCTATGGAACATGAATGATCAAAAATGTTTCACTATAACTACTTTGAACAAGAGAACTAGGCTGTAATAACGGGAACTATTTTACATGTAAAACATGTTGCGTTACATTCGTCTTGCGTTCTTAAAACATTCACATATGAGTGATGTAAATTGGGTCGAAGGGCGCGTCTTGTTATCCATGACATTGTTAAATCAATCAGTGGGACACCTGTGCTTGCTTCATTTTACATTCATGTCTATGTCCGCTGCCGAGAGATCACTGGGATGTGCTGCTCTGGCTCTCGGCCACTCACTGAACGGAGCAGACGTAGAGAGAGGTGTGCGTGCAGCGGGAAAGCAAGACCTTGCGCTTTCAGGACAGTACTGGCAGCATTACTGGTTCCTCTCAAGGTTTCTTTCCTCATATCATCTTGGGGAGTTTTTCCTTGCCACCAGCTTGCTCAATAGGGATAAATTCACACACTTAAAATCTGTATCCTGTGTTTGTTTCTGTAAAGCTGCTTTGAGACATTGTCCATTGTTAAAAGCACTATACAAATAAAATTGAATTGAATTTAATTGAATTTGGAAAGTTGCTAAGGTTTGTCCAAAAAGTCTCTAGATTTCTTGCGAGGCACTTTTTTTTTGTGCAAAAAATTGGCACCACTGGTCTTCACTGACAGCTAGATAAAAGGCAGCTAAGCTCCGCCTCTCCCCAGCAAAAAGAACATACAGAGGGAGAGAGAATGCGGGATTTTTCATTTATGCACATTCTATTTGAAAAGCAATAAAATACACTGAGTACCCAAATGATGCCCAGTCTGTGGTGTTTTTTTTTCTCTTTCTTTCTTGAAAACAATTTGCACCCCACTTCTGATCTCTCTGCGCCCCCCGTGTTGAGAACCACTAGTTTGAATAATTAATGGCGATGAATGAATGTCTAGTCTTGGTTTGAGCCCTAGGTTTTGTCTGTGAAGACTTCATTTGTTGTTAAAAAAGGATCAACCAGACCATAGTCAATACAACAATTTGGGATGTCCTGGAAAAAGAAATAAACCACTAGTGTACTGAGCGTCAGACATGGAATGGGTCAGCCAAGGAAAACAACAGCAGTTGATGACAAATATTGTGAGAGCTGTGAAGTAAATCCCAAAAACAACAGCATCACCAGCAGCCTCCACAGGGCAGGGACCATACCACAAGATGTGTACCACTCATCAGCAGTAAGAATCAGAAAGCCAGACTGGAATTCACAAAGAAATACAGAACTGGGCCACACAAATTCTGGAACCAATATTAACCTCTACCAAAGTGATGGAAAGGCAAAGGTGTGGAGAAAGAAAGGATTTGCCACAACATAGAAGCTCATGGGTCAAGCATGGCGGAGGTAGTGTCATGGCTTGGGCTTGCATGGCTGCGTTCTGGAACATGCTTGGGATTTGAACTTGCAGTTTTCCAACTATAGGGCAAACGCTTTTCTATTTCCTGCTCTTTTCTTCCTTTATTTTCCGTGCTGATTTCTGTCTCTCAATTCGTAGGTGGTGTTGGAGAAGTCCGCAGCCGCCACTGATGTTGCCACCGAGGCTGGAGGAGTGGACAAGAAGGCTGCCAGTGTGGTACGTGTCTGTTTTTTCCACACTGATTTTTATAACATACGAGTTAATTCATTTGAAAAATAAAATGTATTTTCTCTTGTTAAGGAGTCAAAATCCTTTGCTGTGAACATGTTTAAAGGGCAGATCAGTACCTCACAGGTGTTCCCCTTTCCCACAGGTAAAGTACATTACTTTTCCTGCTACATTTCCATATAATGCAGTGATGCACTTGTGTTTTTGGGAGATTTTTTATTTGATTTATTACAGTGATTAAAGGGTTGTATTGCTGATATGTTTCAGTGCTGAATGAGGAGCAGTCTGAGTTTCTCAGGGAGCTGGTGGGACCTTGTTCGAAGTTCTTTGACGTGAGTTTTTCATTTCATGTATCACAAATCAGCAAGAGTTCATAGTATTTTGGTTTTGATTACGTTTTTTTAAGTGTTAAAACATTTTATTTATTTATTTTTCAGTTGTACTTTACTTTTTGCCTGTTATCATTTATCTTTGTATATGGTACATGTAGGAGGTAAATGACCCTGCCCTGAATGATCAACTGGAGATGGTAGAGGAAAAAACCTTGGAGGGGCTGAAGGAGATGGGAGCTTTTGGCCTGCAGGTTCCTGCTGATCTGGGTGGCGTGGGCCTCAACAACACACAGGTGAGAAGAAAGATGACAAATAAGCAGTATAACCAAGGAAGCCGGAAAGAATGAGTATGTTTAGTCACGCACAAGTTTTCTTGATATCTGATTGTGATTTCAGAAGCTACCGCATAAACAGCATACTGCTGTTATTAAATTGTATTAAAGCCTTTATCAGCTTTCAAGAAAATCCCGAGCGAATATCCTGTGTCTGTGACCTCAGTATGCCAGGCTGGTGGAGATTGTGGGCATGCATGACCTGGGTGTGGGCATCACTCTTGGAGCGCACCAGTCCATCGGCTTTAAGGGCATTCTCCTCTTCGGCAACAAGCAACAGAAAGAGAAGTACCTTCCCAAGCTGGCCTCAGGTGAGAAGTGGGTCTGTTGTAAATAAAGCAGCAATTATAATGTTATTTACTTGTTCATTTCCAGTAACCATAAGCCTGTTGGGACTGTCTAAACAAATTTTCAACCTATATAAAGTTAATTGAGATGTTTCAAGGATATTTTGCACGAGACTAGAACTTTGCAGTGTGTTACGGTCTTCAGATTTCTCTGATCTTCATCTTGCATTGTGAAATGCATTGCGTATTTGCACAGTGATTTAACATGTAATATATGTTTAGATTTTTTTTCCCTCCGAAAAATCCTTTAAAATCTAGGATGCACTCAGGAAATTGGCCGTATACAGTGTTTAATTTAAACCAGTGGCTTTGATCTGTAATAGTGCAGCTTCCATATATACACTGCTATATAGTTAAATCCCATGCAGGTATTTTCCATTAGGCTGAAATCAAGACCATTACACTTTCCTCTCCAGGGGATGGCGCTAACTAGGACCTTTCGTAATTGAACTTGGCTTTGATGTAGATGTATTCTTTAATTTGACAAATTGTTGGAGTTGATCCTATGATTACAATTTATATTACTGTGTTTATTCATCCATTTACTCATATTTCTAAGTGTTTTACATCCTGTACATTTTTATTTTTGGCCTGTGTTTACTATAATATCATGTATGCTCCACACTGTGTGATCCAGAGGCTTGGTTATTATTCCAGTTTTCCTATGCTTACTGGTATTTAGTCTGTGTGATAATCTGGATTCCTTTTTTTTTATACAGGTGAAACAATCGCTGCATATTGTCTGACTGAGCCATCTAGTGGTTCGGATGCTGCCTCTATCAGGTCTGTTGCTGTTCCCTCACCCTGTGGAAAGTACTTCACCCTCAGTGGAAGTAAAATTTGGATCAGGTGAGTGCTAGTACATGTGCGCTTGTTATTTAATAGAGACCACACACACACACACACACACTAATTGAGTTCAGAAACTCCACCACTAGAGGGCAGCTTTGCTTTTCATATTTATATGCACATCTTTTAGTAATCATTACCCATACTTAATCCAAAAAGAAAATTTCATCATCCAGCTGTGACTATTCAAAATTGTCTCTTTGTATTTTCTGTGTGTATGGTTTTGTTAGTACTAAATTTTCTTTCTCTTACCCACCACAGTAATGGAGGCCTGGCTGAAATCTTTACTGTATTTGCTAAGACTCCAGTGAAAGATGAGAAAACTGGAGAAGTGAAGGACAAGATCACTGCATTCATTGTTGAAAAAAGCTTCAGAGGAGTCACACAGTGAGTCGAGCTTGATTATTAGCATGACTGCTATTGACAAGGCAAGTCCGTGCACTGAGGTAATGCTTAATAATAGTTATTTACTAAAGGACTATCATCGTATGGGTAAACACGAAACTGGAAAGGGTTGCCTTAACGATGGCATTGTCAAACTTCTCCAAAAGATTATTTGTTCTGCTTTAGCAGAGCTTAAGGATTGGATATTTGTCTATACTTTCCTTGTTACCCTGTTGATGTACCAATATTGATGTCTCAACAATATTTGCTTTTGTCATCTTCCCCTCTTGTTTTATTTCCTGCTCTCATTTGTGCCCATGTCTTGATCCAGTGGCCCTGCCGAGAAGAAGATGGGCATCAAGGCCTCAAACACAGCAGAGGTGTACTTTGAGAATGTGCGTGTTCCGGCCGAGTGTGTACTGGGAGAAATCGGCGGAGGATTTAAGGTGGCCATGAATATCCTTAACAACGGGCGCTTTGGCATGGCTGCAGCACTCTCGGGAACCATGAAGGGTGTTCTCGCTAAAGCGGTGCGTTACTATTTGTTTGCCAAAATGCATGTGTGTGTTGCGTTTTGTACAACCCCAATTCCAAAAAAGTTGGGATTGCATTCTGAAACAGAATGCAATGATTTGCAAAGCTCATAAACCCATCTGTTATTCACAATAGAACATAGAAAACATATCACATGTTTAAACTGAGGAAATATAGCATTTTAAGGAAAAAATAAGGTGATTTTGAATTTGATGGCTGCAACACATCTCTAAAACATTGGGACGGGGGCAACAAAAGGCTGGAAAAGCTGGAGGAACATTTTGCAACTAATTAGGTTAATTGGCAACAGGTCAGTAACATGATTGGGTATAAAAAGAGTATCTTAGAGAGGCAGAGTCTTCCAGAAGTAAAGAGGGGATGGAATCTGGATGGAAGCAGATGTTGCTCTAAAACCTGTATATACCTTTCAGCATTGATTGTGCCTTTCCAGATGTGCAAGCTGCCGGTTCCATAGGCATTAATGTACCCCCATACTTTGTTAACAATGTAGTATCACTGTAGTATTAAAGTCTTAATTAAAGCAAGCACAGATAAAATATTATATAGTTCTAGTGATGTGCTTTCAAATTGCCTGTATCTATGCCAAAATAGCTCCTTGCAGCTGTCCTTGAAATATTCATCTTGCAGTTAACATTTCCATTTTACAAAGTATTTTTGGAATGCTTTCCGTTCTGGCCATGTTTTAATTTGCTTTCTTTTCATTTTTAGCAGGAAGAATAGCACGTTGTTTATTTGGGCCCCAAGTGTTTTGCCACATCCTCTCTCGACACCCATTTCACCCTCACTTCCTCTGTTCAGTAGGCCTATGTATGGGGAAATTCCCCAGCCTACATTTATCTTTGTGCTATTCACACTGCTATGTTGACAGTCTATCATTTGTTTTTTTGTTTTTTATTTTAGCTAGTGTTTAATGACGGTGGCAGTGTGTGTGTTTTTGTTTCAGCCATTTACAGTGACCTTAAATATACAAAAAAAAAAAGCCTCTCATTTGAATCTGGGCATTTACACATACTCCTGTAGTAATTCAACAATATATCCAATTCATTGATGGACCATTCCACAGTAAATGGAGCATTTCAGACAAGTTGGAGATTATTTAGTAGTCGCAACCCTGGAGAAGAGAATAACACTTAATTGTTGAATTGTTCTCATAGAAATAATAATAATAATAATAATAATAATAATACAAAGGTACCCCAGTGAATCCAGCTATAAATGTGGATCGGAAAATTAGGAAATGTTTTATTTGGCAAAAACCTATGCCTGTTTTCACAGAATATGCAAAACACCACATCAAAGCCCCTGCCTGGAGTAGCAGTCAAATGTCCAAACACACACTGAACGTTTGAGAACATTCAAACACACATTTCCGGATTAGGCTTGAAATTGGTTACTAAAACAACTTGATGCAAAATTTAGGTGATTTCCAATGACCAAATAAATCATTGACAAATGCAAGGCCTGTATAGAAAACACAAAAAGTGTACTTTTATTGAGAACCGACTTGAAAGGAAAGTAACAATGAAATAAATTTATTTTTAAGTCACAATTGAAGTACAATTTAAACTATTTAACATACATGAGCTAATTTGGACTTGCCACTTTGTAACTTTAGTTAACTGAAAAATTACTGCTTAAACATCAGCTAAACCTTGGAATGAAAAAAATATCCAAGGAACAAATGCACAGATCAGCTGGTTTATTTAGTGAAGCTAGTCACTGTGTTCATATGTTGCAGGTATGCTCAAGTATCGTTGCGTTAACATTGTCAGCCTTATTCTCGTATTTTAAAGCAGCTTTACAGTACCGCTGTTGCGCACACATCTTTTTTTTTTTTTTTTTTTCTACACAAAACACACGTTGCCTGCTTCATGTCTCAGTGCTTCTTCTGTGTTGTGCGAATTATTGCTGCTTTCTGTGCTCAATAATGATATTGTCCCAACCACGACCCCCGTTTAAGAATTTAAAATTATGACCATTTTATGTGTATTAGCCTAATAAAAGACTGGGAGCTTTTCTATATTTTATAATATACCTGACTAATTTCTTAAGGACAGTTCATTGATGAACAATGTAGAAAATGTCAGTATTGGTGTGAAAAGTATCCCAGGTGGCTATCATGAAGCTGGTTCAGAGAATGCAATGAATGCGAAGCTTTTCTGAGGGCTACTTTTGAAGAATTTTAAATCTTTGGGGTTTTTTTTGTTTTTTGTTTTTTTTTTGGCCCTGCATATTTCCGTGTCCTGTTTCATAGTTTTAATGTCTTCCCTGCTGTTCTAAAAAAAAAAAAAACCCAAAAAAACAACAAATCAAGCATTTTGGCTGTAACAATAAAATAAAAAAATAAAAAACTGCAAAATCCTGTACAGAGAAATCCTTATCCAGAGATAAATACCAACATATTTGTAAAAAGAAAAAAAAATACACTGAAATATATTATAGCCAGCAAGAAACCCAACAGCTTTGTGCATTTATATAATATAAATATAAATATACAGTACTGTTTGAAGGCTCAATCCATTCAAATTTGTAACCAAAAGCAACATTTGCATAAGTTCACCTGCTAAATATCAGTATTCGTACTTGATAAATGTCAAGTGTTCTCAGTTTTACAAGTTGCTAGAGGCACATGAGGAGAGTGGTTTTGGCTTAGACACAGTCTCTAACCACACTGACAGACAGACAGCTCTATGAGAAAGAGAGTGTATACGTGTGGACTTTGTTTATTTATTTATTTTTATAAATCTTGTGCCTCCTTAAGATTTAGCACAATGTCTGTGACAACTATTTGTTTCTCTCATTCTGGGGGAGTACAATGCACGTTTCAGATCGATGATCTGCTTTATGTATGCATGTATATGATTCATTTAATGCAGCTGGTGGTTTGATACAATAATGACTCTGAGCTATTTGAGGTGTAACAATGTGATTCACTATGGTGTAATCTTTTACTTGACACGTTTGACACTCACGTGCAATTTCAAAAGAAAAAATCTACTTTCTTCTCACTACACCTGTGGAACAGCTTGGTGACACTATAATCTACAGGTCCTACAGTTCTACTGATTAAGCACCGATTTCTATCACTCTAGCTAGTTTATATAGTGTTTGATGAATATTAGCGTAGCAAGTTTGGGTTGTCAGAGCTGTTAGCCAACTTTAGTTTCCATCAGGACCCAGACATTTTTGTACGTTTATACTTTAAATATGATTCTAGATGAGAATTTGCACTTACCTTTTACATCTGTGCATTTCTTGTTCTCAGGTGGACCACGCTGCCAACAGAACACAGTTTGGTAACAAAATCCACAACTACGGAGTCATACAGGAGAAAATGGCCAGAATGGCCATGATGCAGTATGTTGCAGAGGTGAGCTAGGCTGTTACATTACTGTTCATTAACATCAGACTTCCGTTCTTCTGGGAGCTAAGCCAGCAAAGCAACTTTAATTTTTCTGCTGTAACTTGCGTTTAGTAATTTATTCATTAATTGAGTCGATTCAGGTTTCTAATGCATGGAAAACAGCAGGGCAGGGCTTTCTTGGTAAAACCTGGAATAAAACGATCCGACATTACACAGTATTGACCTAAGAAAAATTTAACGAAGAAATCTTCATTGTGTAATATTAAGCAAGAAAGGTTGGTGGCACGATCCACTGTGATATCTAATCAGTCCCCTCAGGATTTTGAGATCACAGAAATGAATACAAAATCAAGCAAACTCCGCAATATTCTGCGAACACATCATGCGTCAGTACAATGCGCATTCGGCCAAAGCCCTCTTCGATTCACGTGCGTCAAACTTGAGTACAGCTACAGGTTCTCATTTACCAACAAACATCACGGGAAAAGAGCATGCAAATCATTTTTGTGCAATTGAAGTAGCTTTCTGCAAAAAAATAATGCAAGTTGTATTGCAAACTTTGAAAAAAGCCGCAGCAAAATCAAGCATTTATGGCCGCAACAATCACAAAAAAACCCTCTGAAATCCTGTATGGACTGTATAATGTGTTATTCGAGTAACAGACTACTAAAAGAAAATGTGTAGCAGAATATTCGTATACTTTGCCTTGAATAATCTCCTCATGTCGAGACAGTCAAATAGGTAGAGGAAGTTCGGTTTTTATCACGAGCAACAGTGCAAAAATACATCTTACTTAGTTACTCTGGCCTTTCCCTTCTTTTCTGGGGAAACACAATCTCTCATTTCTCTAAAATGCCTACTAACTTTGTTGTTCTCTACACCCGTCTCTTGTGCACGAAGTCTATGGCCTACATGGTCAGTGGGAACATGGACAGTGGAGCAACAGATTTCCAGATCGAGGCTGCGATCAGTAAAATCTTTGCCTCTGTGAGTGTTTCGCACATTTTATGTGACCAAGAATTATACACATTGCACTTGTAAATTTAAACCAAAACAAATATTCATTATAGGCCTATGTTACTTTTGTTGTTAATAAAAAACAGTAGTGAGTATTCGCAAGATTTTTAATAGTTTAATTTAATTAATTTTAATTTAAACTATAAGGTTGATATAATGATGCCAATGCTTGTAATGTGCTTTCTTTGCAAAAAAAAAACAAAAAAAACCAAAAACCTCAAGATGGTGTTATGTATGCAAACTTTGCAAAGATTTCTAATATGATAAATTGTGTTAAAGTGCTATGTCTTCCTTTCTCAGGAAGCAGCATGGACTGTGACAGATGAGTGTATTCAGATTATGGGTGGAATGGGTTATATGAAGGTGAGTTTGGTTTTTCGCTTGCGGATGAAATTACAGTGAACACGACATATCTGCCCTGTCAGAGGGATGTCAGATATATTAAAAAATATATATATAAATGAGTCTTTTTCAGACTGTATTTGGTGACACAAAGGCGCAGTCAGAGCCTTTTGGCATGACTACATGTGGCTTTAAAAAAAAATAAAAATAAGGTGGCATATGTTTATCAAATGTAAATAAACCACCCTGTAGAAGGTGTTGGTGGAAAACCCCGGGAAGAGCTTGAGTTTGTACTTCCATAAGAGTAAATATTTGTTCAGGGTAGCAGGATCTTACACATTTGAAATGGTTGTTACAGTCCAAATAATAATTAAAAAAAAAAGAAGGGCAAACAAGCAATGGAATGAGGAATGATCTAGGAATGATAATGCAGCTGTACATTAGAGATGAGTCTAATGAGTCAAAGGCCAATGAACAAATATCCATCACAGTTTTCTTACATGAAGTACACAATAACCATAACTCTAAGGTGAATGGCTTAGCCTTGAAATACTCCCACATGACTGCAGTGGAACAGATAAATGTATTTGGGGTTGTGGAAAAATGTAGGTGTCTGAAATATAAAACCCCTCCAGATGAGCGTAGGGGGTTCAGACAGGCCTTAACCACTGAACTTGTTTTGCAATATTACATGTGAAACTTAAGCAGTAGTTAGCAAAATATGGGTCATGTGCACACAATGACTTTAACCATCATTGTCCTAGCTAAAACACATCATTTTTTTTTATTCTTATTTTTGACTGAAAGGTGTGCACAGAATGCAAGCAGAAAGAACTCTAAGTTCCCCCCATGTGAATTATAGAAGTGTGCAGAGCGCAGGCAGAACTGAGCAAGATGATTCAGCAAATGCATTTATAAAACGGGGCATTTCTTGTTCCTCTTCATGTTTTGTTGTGCAAGGCTGTCTATCTCAAAACATCTCCTGTTCCTTAGAAAGATAGTGAATAGCTGGTGTTTGCTGTTTGCAATAATGATAGTGGCCCTGTTAGTGGATATGTTGTTGAACTTGATATTTATTACACAAAGCATCTTATCTATAAGGCAATACACTTAGCTCAGCCCTGCATATGATGAAATTAAATGTTTTCGCCAGCTTACATTATGATTATAGCTTATAATCCATAAACACCGTGGTTAGGGTTCTGTTACATTGCCTGATATTGTTGTTTATTATAGTACAGTGCTTTTTAAATTCTCAAATTTTAAAATATCAATTAATTTTCTATAATAGCATCTCTGACAGGTTTATATTAATACATTTGTTCTAATACACTAACTGAGCACTTAGGAACACTACTAATACTAGGTAGGGTCTCCCTTTGTTCTCAATTCTGCGTGGCATGGATTCTACAAGCTGTTGGAAACATTCCTTTTGAGATTCTGGTTCATGTTGAAATGATTGCATCATGCAATTCCTGCAGATTTTTCAGGTGCACTTTCATGCGGTGAATCTCCCGTTCTACCACATCCAAAAGGTGATCTATTGGATTCAGGTCCGGTGGCTGGGAAGGCCACTGAAGCACACTGAACTTATTGTCATGATCATGTAACTTTGCTTTGGTTTGCTTTTGCTTTTGCTTTGTGACATGGTGCATTATCATGCTGGAAGAAGCCATTAAAAGATCTGTAAATTGTGGCCATGAAGGGATGCACATGGTCAGCAACAATACTCAAATAAGCTGTGGTATTCAAACAATGATTGATTGGTATTAACGGGCCTAAAGTTTGCCAAGAAAACATTCCTCACACCATTACACCACCTCCACCAGCCTGGACTGTTTATATAAGGCAGGTTGTGTCCATGGAGTCATGTTGTTGGTGGCAAATTCTGTCCCTACCATCTGTGTACCGCAACAGAAATTGAGATTCATCAGACCAGGCTATGTTTTTCCAGTCTTCAATTGTCTCGTTTTGATGACCCTGTGCCCATTGCAGCCTCAGATTTCTGTTCTTGGCTGACAGAAGTGAAACCGGACATGGTATTCTGCTGTTGTAGCACATCCACCTCAAGGTTTGACGTGTTGTGGATTCTGAGATGCTTTTCTGCTCACGGGTTACTGTAACCTTTGTCAGATCGAACCAGCCATTCTCCATTGACCTCTCTCAAGGCATTTCCTTCTGCAGAACTGCTGCTCACTGGATGCTTTTTACTTTATTGCACCATTCTCTTTAAACTCTAGAGACTGTTATACTGAAAATCAGCAGTTATAGAAATTCTGAAACCAACAATCATGCCATCACTGTTTTTTTTTGTTGTTGTTTTTTTGTTTTTTTTTGCCCATTCTGATGGTTGATGTGAACATTACCCGAAGCTGCTGGCCCATATCGGCAGGATTTTATGCATTGCGTTGCTGCCACATGATTGGCTGATTTTTATGTAATTGCACGAATGAATAGATGTTCCTAATAAAGTGCTCAGTGAGTGTACATTACAATTTCTAATAGTTTAATAATAAACAGATTTAAAAGTGTATAATATTTTTTCTCTCATTTGCTTAAGTGGGTTCACTTTATCTATTTCTAGGACTTGTGTGAAAATCTGATGATGTTTTAGGTCATATTTATGCAGAAATCTAGAAAATTCTGAAGGATTCACAAACTTTCAAGCACCAGTGTATGTTTGGGAAGTTGAGAGTATTGTTAACCCTTGATATAATCTATACAATATAAACCACTTAGAAGTCAAAGTGAATTTCCCCATTTCAGTTCTTTACTTTCTGTGGGCTCTGTCCAATTTAGATATGTTGCAATCAAACATTTTCTCGTAGTTATAGTGTGTGTTTTGATGCAGGACGCTGGTGTCGAGAGGGTCATGCGAGACCTGCGAATCTTCCGTATCTTTGAGGGCACCAACGATATTCTACGACTCTTTGTGGCGCTCAACGGCTTCCAGGTAATTAGGGAACAGACTTGCTGACAGGAAGATGAGCAAACCCCGGATAAACATTTCCTGTAGAAACTGCGAAACTGCGTTTGAGGTTACAGACAAGCGGTTCTTGACAGTTGCCACTGTTCATGCACAACTGCTTTGCCTGTGCCAGGCATTTGTACAACTAAAAAAAGAATGCTGAGGCAGTTGCAAACTGTACATGCAAAATGCTATAAGTCATATCCCGTAAAGGCAATTAAGCTGAGGTGGTTGTAAACAGCAAACGTAGGTCAGTCATAAAATCAGATAAAAAAATATATTCATGACTTTATTCCAAACTTGCACCCTGGTTTCTAGAATGCAGGAAATCAACTGAAGAACTTAGAAAAAGCTCTGAAAAGTCCATTCAGCAATGCCGGTTTATTGGCTGGGGAGATCACCAAACGTGCCAAAAGGTATAACTATCTGTCTTGTTGCTTTGGGTGGTTTAAAGTGATAGAAGAAAATGAATGATCACAGTTGTTCTCATTCTCTGTCATGCAGGAAGGCTGGCATGGGTACAGGCCTCACGCTGCAGGGAAGTGTCCATCCAGAACTGGCCCATAGTGGTGCTCTGGTGAGACATAACTGAGAAACACTCCATCATTTCAGCAAAACATAGGATGTTCTAATAAATTTGTTCATCACTGACAAGCTGCCCTTTAACCAAAGTCCCATGGGATACATATAGAAAACAAATGGTTCTTCACTGGCTGGTATTGTCTTTCAGCGATGAATGACTTCTTTTTCCCCTGTCTTTTCCCAGGCAGTTAAAGCCATCGAGCAGTTTGGAGAGGTGATTGAAGAACTGCTTCTAAAGCATGGCAAGAGGATCATTGGTAAGTAAAATATGCTTCCAGACCCAGAGTTTGTTTCTGTTGCTCACTCAGTTGGCATATTATTACACAAATCTAAACGTCTGTTTGTATGAGGAGCAGACTTAATAAGATGATTGAAATGATCATGGAGCCCCGTAAGTAGAGGAGAAAACAAAGACTTCAGAGATTAGTGTTCACTTTCTGTAAATTTTATTGGAAGTGATGTTGGTCTGTCTTTCAGCATCAAAAAGCAGGTACTTTATCTGCTGAATGTAGTTTATACCATGCTTGTACAAAGCCAGACCTTGCAATTTTGTGGTAATGTGCATGACTGATTCTTCTCTGGTCTTGGGCAAATATGGTAGTAAAAAAAAAAAAACTCCCTTCTGTATTGAATCACTCATCTCAGATATGCGCGTGTGATTATAGTCTTTTACCTTGCACAGTCAGCATGTGTTTTCCCATTTGTGTTCATGTCTTCGAGACTTCCTTTTCTGATACACTTGAAGTTCTTGCATTGAAACCTATTTGTCTTTTTACAGATGAGCAGTTTGTGCTGAAAAGAGTTGCAGACTGTGCGATTGACTTGTATGCTATGGTTGTGGTGCTCTCCAGGTAGTACTCAATCTCTTTCTCTCTCTCCCCCCTATTATTGTGCATATACACACAGCTGTGGCCCAAAGTGTGTGAAATAGTTGTGCTCTGCTCCTCCCCCAGGGCTTCCAGGTCTTTGAGTCAGGGTCACTCATCTGCTCAGCATGAGAAGATGCTTTGTGAAACCTGGTGCACTGAGGTTAGTTATGTGCCCCCTGCTCTACTAGCCAAGTGTGCAATACATTAAAACAGTACATCCTAATGCAACTAGTATAACTAGTACAGTGCTGTGAAAAAGTATTTGCCCATCCTGAGTTCTTCTGTTTTTGTGTACATCTCATACTAAATAGTTTTAGATCTTCAAACGAAATACAACATAAAACAAAGGCAACCTGAGTAAACACACAATACAATTTTTATTTATTTTATTGAAGCACAAAAAAAAAGTTATCCAGCACCTATCACCAATGTAAAAAAAAAACTAATTGCCCCCTTAAACTTAAAATCTGCTTGGGTCACCTTTAGCTGCAATAACTGCAACCAAATGATTCCGATAACTGGAGATCAGTCTTTCACTTACTAATTTGACTAGGATTTACTCCTATGCTTTGGATCATTGTCTTGCTGCTTGAGTTTCAACTTACGGACTGAAGACCGATGGACAGTTCTCCTTTATGATTTTCTGGTAGAGCGCAGAATTCATGTTTCCCTCAGTTATAGCAAGTTGCCCAGACCCTGAAGCTGCAAAGCATCCCCACACCATCACACTTCCACCACCATGCTTGACCGTAGGTATGATGTTCTTTTTGTGGAATTTGATGTTTGGTTTACGCCGGATGTAACGGGAGCCCTGTCTTCCAAACAGTTCCACTTTTGACTAATCAGTCCACAGAACATTCTCCCAAAAGGTTTGAGGATCATCAAGGTGTGTTTTGGCAAAATTCAGACGAGCCTTATAGGTGAATCTCCCAAAAAATTTAATATTGTGGAAAAGTTATTTTTTTCTGTAATTTATTTTAAAAAGTGGAAATTTCATATATTCTATTTTCATTACACATAAAGTGAAATATTTCAAGCCTTTTTTTTGTTGTTTTAATCTTGATAATTATGGCTTACAGCTCAAGGAATCAAAAATCCAATATCTCAAAATATTAGAATAAAGAATTTATAATACAGAAATGTCGACCTGAGAAGAGCTCCAATCAGCGAATTAACTCAAAACACCTGTAAAGCTTTCCTGAGCCTTTACTCCCTCAGTCTGGTTCAGTACACAGAACCACAATCATGGGGAAGATCAAAGTCAATTTTGCATTTCATTTGGATATCAAGGTCCCAGAGTCTGGAGGAAGAGTGGAGAGACAAAGAATCCAAGTTGCTTTAAGTCCAGTGTGAAGTTTCCACAGTCAGTGATGGTTTGGGGTGCCATGTCATCTGCTGGTGTTGTTCCACTGTGTTTTCTCAAGTCGAGAGTCAATGCAGCGTCTACCAGGAGATTTTAGAGCACTTCATGCTTCCATCTGCTGACAAGCTTTATGGAGATGCCAATTTCCTTTTCCAGCAGGACTTGGCCCCTGCCCACAGTGCCACAACTACTAGTAACTGGTTTGCTGACCATGGTATTACTGTGCTTGATTGGCCAGACAACTCGCCTGACCTGAACCCCATAGAGAATCTATGAGAGACACCAGACCCAACAATACAGACGAGCTGAAGGCCGCTATCAAAGCAACCTGGGCTTCTAGAACACCTCAGCAGTGCCACAGTCTGATTGCCTCCATGCTACGCTGCATTGATGCAGTAATTCATTCAAAAGGAGCCCTGACCAAGTAAATTAACATACTTTTCTGAAGGTCGACATTTCTGTATTATAAATTCTTTAATATTTATATATAATATATATAATATAAAATTCTAATATTTTGAGATACTAGATTTTTGTTTTCCATGAGCTGTAAACCGTAATAATCAAGATTAATACAAAAAAAGGCTTGCAATATTTCACTTTGTGTAATGAATCTAGAAAATATGAAAGTTCCACTTTTTGAATTAAATTATGGAAAAAAAAAAATTAACTTCCACGATATTCACTTTTTTTTTTTTTTTTTTTTTTTTTTTTTTTTTTTTTGCTGCACCTGAAACAAATTTAGTATGAGATGTACACAAAAACAGAAGAAATCAGGATGGGGCAAATACTTTTTCACAGCACTGTACATCATTTAGAGCTGCTTTTTTTCAGTTTCTACTCATGTTCACTTTTGAGCTCCCACATCCCTATATGGAACTGCAGGTGGCTTTGCTAACTCTTCTGCCTTTTCCTTGTTTAGGCTCATGAGAGAATCATGCAGGACATCAAGTTCTTGCGGTCAGGTACATCCAAGCAGATCTTCAAGAACCTGCGTGCCATTTCTGCAGCTGTGGTAGAGAACGGAGGGGTGGTTTCTCCTCATCCCTTGGGCTTTTAAAAATCACTTTCCTCTTTCTTACTGCCATCAGCCAGTCGTAATCAAACCTTCTTTTAGACATAAGATTTCATACGACTGCTGACAGCTCATTGCTGTCAAGCTGGGTGAGTGGAGGGAATTGTACAACTGTAAGACTTGCCAGTATCAGTCAGTAAAGTTCATTGCTGATCCTATATATATATATATATATATATATATATATATATATATATATATATATATATATATATATATATATATATATATATAAAAATTGGATTGGCAATGATGGCAGAAAGTAAGTTTAAGTGCAGGAAAAGGTTTGTAAGTGTTTTGTGGTCTGTAATTGGTTGATATAGTACATGAGATGTTCACTGATTTGAAAACTAAATGCTAGTTGTTGTTTTTTTAAAAACATGAACTTGGACCCACATCTGGACTCTTTCTGGTGTTGTTAATTTCTCATTGTATTGAAGGGATTTAAACTGAAAAACAGTTGCTGTGTCGTTATTTGTATAGCTTTGGCCTGATTCAACATTGTTTTTCCATCATCAATAAACAGTACATAATGCTTTAAATTTTGAAATCAACAGTCAGTCTGCCTTTCACTTTTTAATATCACGTTTTAAGGGTTTCTATTATTTGGATAGTGAATGTCGCTTGAAGCATTCTTGCCGTCAAATGGTTAGAAAAATTAGCAGGAAATCATTTGGGTGTTTTTGTACTCAGTTTATCACATCCTTAATTGCTGTACCGAGGTATTGAAATGTAACTGTGCATAACTGTAACAGTGTAATATTTATTTAGTAGATTGTGGATTTCATTCCCACAATTCTGTGCATGTAGCATTTTCTGTTCCTCTTGTACACAATGGCTGCAGATCAGCATATCTGTGAAATCAGGTGTAGGGCTTAATTATACTCACTGTCTGTTTCTGTTCACCACAGAAATTGCAGAACTTGAGCAACATGTTTATTACAAAATAAGGATTACAAACACATGTATACAATTGATCAGTGCCTGCAATTCATAATGCAATTACAGTAAATTTAAGATTTGTTTGACTAAACAAATGTCATGAGCTCTCTGTAGGATGATTGTACCATGTACCAGAGGCTTGTGGTTAAAAATAAATAAACTTGACAGAATTAAATAAACAAGAAGTACGATGAGACTCAGTGCATTTAATGATCAGTATTTCAGTTAACATTAAAGAGTACCTTCAAAATGCCATGTCTGAGTGTTGGTGATGTGACCCCTTTTTGAATTCTCACAGCTTGGGTATTTTTAACTTTTTGAGATAAATCTCCATAGTGGTCTGCCACTCATCTTTCCCAACTGAAAGCAATGATGAAATTATAGCTACGTCTGTGACCGTCTAAATGACATCTCCAGTTTGACGGACTGTTAAAATTATTTTTAGAATCAAGTTTGCTCAAGAGTAGTCATGGCTCTTTTTCTTCGTAATAGTTAGTCATAGCTGTTCGCATTGTTTGTATACTGCTGTCAAGTTCAAATTGATATTTGATTTCCCATCATGTGGTTATTTTTAGGAACTATTAAGTAAGTTAGTAGGAAGGGTGTGTACTTACGAGTGTGAATGTGAGTCTGGAAGAGCTGACTGGTAGTTTAAGGGGCTATGTAGAAGGGAAACCAGTGAATTCTAAAGCAACTGAGTACTCCAAGGAAATGAATTTAAATACTTATCCTTAAAAGATCCTGTAAAACACGCTTGTGCATTATTGCATGACCTACAATATACATATAATTGTTACGCTACTGAAGGCAGATTAAACACTCCAGAAGCATCCACCGTGTTGAAATCAGGCTTTTGAGGAATTTTTACTTCACATAGCTGTCAGTTCATTTGTAAGTCTATTCTTTGGTCTCCTGACCATTTCACAGTTGAGTTCATGTATAAAAATATATTTTTTAAAAAAGCGTGAATACTGCGTAAATCCAGTCTGTAGCTGTATGTAATCCATACCCAGTCCCCATGTGTACTGTCCCTAATGGTCACACAGTCGTCTGTGATATTTCTCTTGATAAAAGTGTCTCTGTTGTCATTCTCCTTTCCCTGAAACAAAAACAGAAATGTTTGTGTTGGGTTATTTTTTGATGCTGATCATCTGTTCAGGCTACACAGTATACTTACTGCTACTGAATACAAATATATTAAATACAAATATATAGGTCCTTTTAAAACCCTCCCATCACTAGCCCTTACGAAAAAAAAAAGTCATTATCAGATGTGGGTCTGTGGTCTTGTGATGGTGGGGTATAATGGAAAAAAAAACAACAAAAAGTAAAAGCGAATGCGATGCAGATAACATGGCAGATGTCTTTGTAAGTAGGAGACTGAAAGGGTCATGGCAAAATCTATATGAAAACGAAACATTCTTGGCCTACTCCTACTTTTTGAAATAAGAACTGATCTCAACATGAAACGAAAATGTATTATGAAAATATAAATGAATACTTTGACTTCTTGTGTGAAAGTGCCCTTGTTTTCTTTATTATCCACTAAAACTACAGTACATAGGTTGAGTCTAAATCAGGAGCTGGTTTACATAACCATACAGTATCACATTTTCATGTTAAACTCAGTATTTGCATTGCACACATCCTCTGAACTTTTTATTTTTTTTATTTTTTAAAAAGGCTCTGTACGCTCCCATTTTCTCACGTTCTACAGTTTCCTCCTCTGGTCACCTAGTTGAAAATTTTAAGAAAAGAAAGGTTCTTAAAATGTTTAACTTGAGCCAACCAGTACAACTAATCAATTTGTATCCTAAATGATAGATTGCCAACATGTCTTCTATAATACACAGGCTTCTTGACTAGACAAAAATGTCAGTTATAACGGAAACCTCTTTGTCTAGGCCCCAAATGTAAAGTATCTAAGGGTTAATAACGTTTTTAAAGATGTGCTTGGGCGTTTATCAGCTACATCTTGTGCTGTATTTAATAAGGTGTGTCCCCTAATTATTGAGATGATCTTTTCATGTTGAAATGTCAGATCCAGCCTTGCCCTTTTATTGTAATGCAAAAAAAATTGCGCATACTGGCACTTGCAACATACAAATATGTGTTTTATGAGAGGAAGATGGAATATCTGAGCCATACCGTTGGCGGGGTTGATGTCCAGGGTGGGTGACATTGACTGTCCACTCCAGCAGACTCTTCAATCTGCTGGCTAAACAGGGGAAGCGGAGATTAAGTTGCTCCAGCAGCTCCTCTTTGCGCAGTCCGTACACTATAGGAGCGATACACTGCGCCAGGCTGAAGAAAACAAACGTAATCACAGCAAAAAGTTCCTTGTTTTTATGCGAAAGCGTATTATTTTTGGACAGGACTTGCAGCACGAAGTTAATAAAGTTGGGCAGTATGTAGACTGCAAGCTGCACGCCGTGAAAGGCGATGGTCCTGCAGCCAGCGCGGTTCCTCCGGTTCAGCACACCCAGGCGGCGCCCCACGCATAAAATCCGCACGTAACTGTACAGAATGAGTGTGGTACAAATAGAGATGAGTAACATTCTATGCACCCTCCCTGATTTGAGCTGGTCCCGGTTACACTGACCGGTCGCTTCTTTAGGGAAAACACTGAGAGGGATGATGGACGCGAGCGCCCACGTGACCACCCCAAGAATCCAGGGCCAGTGCGGGCAGCGGACGCTGCTGTACTGGAGCGGGTAGCAGATGGCCACGTAGCGATCCAGGGCCATGGCCGTGATGGTGAGGAGGATGTTAGACGCGCTCGTTGCCAGCACAGTGATGAGGGCTGCGCATGCGGACACCGGCAGCTTCGCCTCCACGTACATCTGCAGGTAGAAGATGAAGCACACGGCGAAGTACGTGGTGGCCGAGAGCAGCAGGTGGAAGACGAGCACGAAGCGGGCATGGCTGCGCAGCCGCTGCTCTCGCAGTATAGTCCAGTTAATGACGAGATTAAAGAGGAACAGAATCACAAAGTCCACCGCCGACGCACAGACGCGAACGTGGACGTACATGTGCTCCTCCGTCGTTTTGTTGGACGACGTGTTTTCCATCTGAACCGGCCTGTAAAAGTTACCTAAACGCAACGGTACTCAAGTTATCATGGTGCTGGAACAGTCACTGAGCTCTGAGCTCCGATGGCTTTTTCATCTGGGTCCATTTGCTTCCTTACGCGTGTATTCCCGTCTACACCAGCTTGGTTTATTTGAATCGTTCTCGCTTAATAAGGAAGAGATCCGATATAAACCGCTCTTCTTCTTTTCTCGACTGTGAGAGCGCGTGGGCGCGCGCGCGTGTATGACTGTTTCTCTCTCTGTGTGTGTGTGTGTGTGTTTGTGTGTGTGTGTGTGTGTGTGAGAGAGAGAGAGAGAGAGTCAGTGCGTAATTGTAATTTGCGTTGCTCTCCAAACACCTCTCTTTTGCCCAACTGCGCGTTAGTGCTAGTTGATGTTTGGTAGGAGGCTGATATGTTAATAACAAGTGATTTAGTGACACAGATGTACAACAAAAAAAATCAGTATTAAGATACAGCCTATATCGCGTGCCTTCATTTCAAGATTGTGTGTGTGTGTGTGTGTGTGAGATGACACTGCTCATGGCACCTGACCCATCACATGATTAAAAGGGTTCCTTAAGGCAGGGGTTCCCAAACTTTTCCAGGGCAAGGCCCCTCAAATGGCATTAACATTTGTCTGAGGCCCCCCTTTTGCAAGATGTCTTTAAAACACGTTAGAAATACAGACTTCTGGATATATCCCCCTTTTTGTTAATAATTACATCTTACATCTTTACATTACATTACATTAGGAATTGATTGTGTGTGTGTGTGTGTGTGTGTGTGTGTGTGTGTGTGGATGGGTGGGTGGTTGTCTGAGAGTGAGAAAGAGAAAACATGCTAGTGGGAGGGATGGGTTTAGTGGCTCCGACCAAATTGTTGAGGCCCCCTGGCGGCCCCCACTTTGAAAACCACTGCCTTAAGGGTTCTTAAAATGAACACAAAATGCAGCGGCATACGACTAAAAAAAAGATTGAAATCTATAATCACAGGGTTCTTCGGATTGTCCTTCTGGGGGAACCATTAAAGGTTATATGTTGATCCATGTGCCAAAGTGTTTCCCTTTCCGAGAGGGATTCAAGTCCAGACTCTAGAAATGTATGAGAGCCCATCCAAAGACCATTTGAAGGTACAGCACTGTGTAAAAGTCTTAAGCACCCTATTTTTTAAATACAAATTTACATCTTAGATGTTTATTTTATACTTTTATACTATACTTTTTTTTTTTTTTTACTTCTGCATTATTGAGTCAGTAAAGCATTTTAAAGTATTCCAAACATTACTTTCATTCTTCATCTTTCTTTTTTTTTTTACATTTTAAAAAGAAAAATTTTATAAAAAATGTTTGTTTTTTGGTCAGAAAAGAAAGTGACTTTACATAATACACCACTTGTCAGACAAAAAAAAAAAAACCCAAACATATTGAGGCTGTCAGGTTTTACCTATTAAAAAAAAAAGAAGCAAGTGTGACCGAAAAACTGCTGCAGATTCTCCAAGATGCCTATAAAAATTTACCAGCCGATTTCCTTATAAATAAAACTGCACAAAGTGTACCTGAGACTACTGAAGCAAAGTACATGCTTTAAATTTCATTAATTTATTACTGTTTACTGCTATTTACAATACAGTATCTCACAAAAGTGGGTACACCCCTCACATTTTTGTAAATATTTCATTATATCTTTTCATGTGACAACACTGAAGAAATGACACTTTGCTACAATGTAAAGTAGTGAGTGTACAGCTTGTGTAACAGTGAAAATTTGCTGTACCCTCAAAATAACTCAACACACAGCCATTAATATCTAAACTGCTGGCAACAAAAAAGTGAGTACACCCCTAAGTGAAAATGTCCAAATTGGGCCCAATTAGCCATTTTCCCTCCCTGGTGTCATGTGACTTGTTAGTGTTACAAGGTCTCAGGTGTGAATGGGGAGCAGGTGTGTTAAATTTGGTGTCATCGCTCTCACACTCCCTCATACTGGTCACTGGAAGTTCAACATGGCACCTCATGGCAAAGAACTCTCTGAGGATCTGAAAAAAAGAATTGTTGCTCTACATAAAGATGGCCTAGGCTATAAGAAGATTGCAAAGACCCTGACACTGAGCTGCAGCACGGTGGCAAAGACCATACAGCAGTTTAACAGGACAGGTTCCACTCAGAACAGGCCTCGCCATGGTCGACCAAAGAAGTTGAGTGCACGTTCTCACCGTCATATCCAGAGGTTGTCTTTGGGAAATAGACGTATGAGTGTTGCCAGCATTGCTGCAGAGGTTGAAGGGGTGGGGGGTCAGCCTGTCAGTGCTCAGACCATATGCCGCACACTGCATCAAATTGGTCTGCATGGCTATCGTCCCAGAAGGAAGCATCTTCTAAAGATGATGCAAAAGAAAGCCCCCAAACAGTTTGCTGAAGACAAGCAGACTAAGGACATGGATTACTGGAACCATGACCTGTGGTCTGATGAGACCAAGATAAACTTATTTGGTTCAGATGGTGTCAAGCGTGTGTGGCAGCAACCAGGTGAGGAGTATAAAGACAAGTGTGTCTTGCCTACAGTCAAGCATGGTGGTGGGAGTGTCATGGTCTGGGGCTGCATGAGTGCTGCCGGCACTGGGGAGCTACAGTTCATTGAGGGAACCATGAATGCCAACATGTACTGTGACATACTGAAGCAGAGCATGATCCCCTCCCTTCAGAGACTGGGCTGCAGGGCAATATTCCAGCATGATAATGACTTTTGCCTTGCTAAAGAAGCTGACGGTGAAGGTGATGGACTGGCCAAGCATGTCTCCAGACCAAACCCTATTGAGCATCTGTGGGGCATCCTCAAACGGAAGGTGGAGGAGCACAAGGTCTCTAACATCCACCAGCTCCATGATGTCATCATGGAGGAGTGGAAGAGGACTCCAGTGGCAACCTGTGAAGCTCTGGTGAACTCCATGCCCAAGAGGGTTAAGGCAGTGCTGGAAAATAATGGTGGCCACACAAAATATTGACACTTTGGGCCCAATTTGGACATTTTCACTTAGGGGTGTACTCACTTTTGTTGCCAGTGGTTTAGACATTAATGGCTGTGTGTTGAGTTATTTTTAGGGGACAGCAAATTTTCACTGTTACACAAGCTGTACACTCACTACTTTACATTGTAGCAAAGTGTCATTTCTTCAGTGTTGTTACATGAAAAGATATAATCAAATATTTACAAAAATGTGAGGGGTGTACTCACTTTTGTGCGATACTGTATATGTTTGATGTAGAAACATTTAATTTCATTATTTTTTAAGGCATCGTTGCTTTACAGCATATCTTTGCACATGCACCGTGCTGTGAAAAAGTATTTGCCCCATCCTGATTTCTTTTGTTTTTGTGTATATCTCATACTAAATTGTTTCAGAAATTAAAACAAAATCTAAGATAAAACAAAGGCATTCTGAGTAAACACAAAATACAGTTATTTATTGAAGCAAAAAAAAGTTATCCAATAACAACTGGGCCTGTGTGAAAATGTATTTGCCCCGGTAGTTACTAATTCCCCAAATCTATGAAACTGCATTCATAATGGGGTTCGGCTGGACTAGACACAACCAGGCCTGATTAATGCAAACCCTGTTCAATCAAATCAACACTTAAATAGAACTTTTTCAACAGCATGAAGTTAAAAGTTCCAATATTCCTCCAAGAGCACAGCAGTGACTCATCCAGGAAGTCACAAAAGAGCCAAGGACAACATCAAAGGACCTACAGGCCTCTCTTGCACCAATAAAGGTCACTGTTCATGACTCCACTATCAGAAAGACACTGGGCAAAAATGGCATCCATGGAAGGGTGGTAAGGCAAAAACCACTGCTAACCCAGAAGAACATTAAGGCTCATCTGAATTTTGCCAAAACACACCTTGATGATCCTCAAACCTTTTGGGAGAATGTTCTGTGGGTTTATGAGTCGACAGTGGAACTGTTTGGAAGACAGGGGTCCCGTTACATCTGGCATAAACCAAACACCGAATTCCACAAAAAGAACATCATACCTATGGTCAAGCATGGTGGTGGAAGTGTGATGGTGTGGGGATGCTTTGCAGCTTCAGGGTCTGGGCAACTTGCAATAACTGAGGGAAACATGATTTCTGCGCTCTACCAGAAAATCCAAAAGGAGAATGTCTTCAGTCTGTAAGCTGAAACTCAAGTGCAACTGGATTACGCAGCAATGATCAAAAAGCCTAGGAGTAAATCCACCTCTGAATGGCTCAAAAAAAGCAAAATCAAAGTTTTGGAATGGCGTCAGAGTCCTGACTTGAACCAATTGAGATGTTATGGCAGGACCTTAAACGGGCAGTTCATGCTCAAAAACCCTCCACTACGGCTGAACTAACACAGTTCTGCAAAGAAGAGTGGGCCAAATTTCCACCACAGCTCTGTGAAAGACTGATCTCCAGTTATCAGAAGCGTTTGGTTGCGGTTATTGCTGCTAAAGGTGGCACAACCAGATTTTAAGTTTAAGGGGGCAATTAGTTTTTCACATTGGTGATAGGTGTTTGATAACTTGTTTTTGCTTCAATAACAAATAAAAAATAAAAATTGTACTGTGTGTTTTCTCAGTTTGCCTTTGTTTTACGTTGTATTTCGTTTGAAGATCTAAAACTGTTTAGTACAAGATACACACAAAAACTGAGGAAATCAGGATGGCGCAAAACCACAATTCCCACCACTGTACTTTTGGCCATACGGTCGGTCGGTCGGTCGGTTTGTCTGTCTGTCTGTCTGTCTGTCTAAGTTAAGCTCTTTTTTGTGTGTTACAGAAAAAGAAGAAAGGGTCTGATTCTCGTGCTGCTGATCGGTGTAGAAGGAAGCTCGAACCATGGGAAATTTGGCTTCTCATCCACAAACCTTCTTTTATCTTAGAACTTCATAGCCCCAGCAGCAAGGCAAAATCTTGTCGCATACATACATTAATATAAATACACAAGCGTTAGAGTTTGCATGAAGTTGTTTCAGCCCTGCAAATCTTTTTTAAACAGTGCCTTACAGCACTGTATATGAAAAGGAACAGATTTTCACCAGTGGTAATGTTGCTACATGTGAAAAGTAACGAATTTGCGAGAAACTTTCTCTTTATTACAAGTTTAATATTTTTCAAGCACTAGAAACAGTTTGATAGTCACATGACTGGATAACGGATAAGCCAGGTTAGGGAACTTGGTGGTGAATATCCAGTTGGTTTTGTTGTACATTTTGATGTATCAGATGTTTCTTTAGGTAGAAGGCATTCTGGAAAAAATGTTTAAATATGTAGTTTAGCCAAATTCAACAAACAAAAACAAACAAATGCTATTAAATAGTGAAAACACTGAGATGTATTGAATTGGATGGGGAGGAAGTCACTTCCCTCCAAATTCACAGAAGAAAAATGCTTAAATGATATATATAAAATATTATTTAATCATTATCATCAAAGCATTTTTGAGGGTCAAGCGCACAGTCTGGGTAAGCTGCAAAATATATATTTTTTAAAAGCCCTCAGTGCTTTGCCCCTTAATAATAATAATAATAATAATAATAATAATAATAATAATAGTAGAGCTTGAGGGGGAGGATGTAAAGAATTAGTAATTATAACCATTTTTTTTGTTTTTTAAAATGTACGAATTAGGTTAGGTCATTTTGCATTTCAATATAGTATATCATTATGTTAGCTTTACCAAGTTCTTCTTAATAATGTTTTCCAGATAACTTCATCTTCTTGTTCTCTCTCTCTCTCTCTCTCTCTCTCTCTCTCTCTCTCACAATACTGTACAGCAGAGTATGTGCTGGTATAGATGATATAACACCGCCATCTTGTGGCTATGTGCATATTATAGTCTTTTCAGCTGCACGCATTTTTGCACATTTTTGCATTATGCTTAAATCTACTAAAGTCTTCTAAATCTCCCAAAAGTTTTCTCTCCGAGCTTCTCATTTATCCCACTCTTTATCATTAAGTGGCCACCTAAGCGATCAACACTACTATTACTACTACTACTACATGTATGGTATTTCCCCCTTATCCAGAGAAACTTACACTTATCTCATTCATACATCTGAGCAATTGAGGGTTAAGGGCCTTGCTCAAGAGTCCAACAATGGCAGCTTGGCGGTGCTGGGGTTTGAACTCACAACCTTCTGAGCAGTAGACCACCACCTTAACCACTGAATTACCACTGCCCATCTATCTACTACCACTACTACTACTACAACATCTACTACTACTAGACTACTATTACTAGTACTACTACTACAACATCTACTACTACTAGCCTACTAATGAGCAGTAGACCAACACCTTAACCACTGAATTACCACTGCCCATCTATCTACTATTACAACATATTCTACTACTACTACTACTACTACTAGCCTACTACTACTACTACTAACCTACTACTACTACTACTACTTCTACTAACCTACTACTACTAGTACTTCTACTAGCCTACTACTACTACTACTACTACTACTATGACTACGACTTCTACTAGGCTACTACTACTACTACTACTACTAGCCTACTACTACTACTACTACTACTAACCCACTACTACTACTACTACTACTACTACTAGCCTACTACTACTACTTCTACTAGCCTACTACTACTACTAACCTACTACTGCTACTACTACTACTTCTACTAGCCTACTACTACTACTACCAGCCTACTACTGCTACTACGGATACTACTACTACTTCTACTAGACTACTACTACTACTACTAACCTACTACTGCTACTACTACTAACCTACTACTGCTACTACTACTACTAACCTACTACTGCTACTACTACTACTACTACTACTTCTACTACTACTACTACTTCTACTAGACTACTACTACTAGTACTACTACTGCTACTACTACTAACCTACTACTGCTACTACTACTACTTCTACTAGCCTACTACTACTACTACCACTACTACTAACCTACTACTGCTACTGCTACTTCTACTTCTTCTACTAACCTACTACTACTACTACTAACCTACTACTGCTACTACTACTTCTACTAGCCTACTACTGCTACTACTACTACTACTAACCTACTACTACTACTACTACTGCTACTACTTCTACTAGCCTACTACTGCTACTACTACTTCTACTAGCCTACTACTAACCTACTACTGCTACTACTACTTCTACTAACCTACTACTGCTACTACTACTACTGCTATTACTACTTCCACTAGCCTACTACTACTACTACTACTACTACTACTACTAACCTACTACTACTACTACTACTACTACTACTACTACTTCTTCTACTAGCCTACTACTACTACTGCTAGCCTACTACTGCTGCTACTACTACTAACCTACTACTGCTACTACTACTTCTACTAACCTACTACTGCTACTACTACTGCTACTACTACTTCTACTAGCCTACTACTAACCTACTACTGCTACTACTACTACTTCTACTAACCTACTACTACTACTACTACTGCTACTACTACTTCTACTAGCCTACTACTAACCTACTACTGCTACTACTACTACTTCTACTAACCTACTACTACCACCACTACTACTACTACTACTAATAATAATAATAATACACATAACAGCAAACAAAATCTTACTATGTTGTAATCGACTGTTTTCTGTGTTATGAAACTTATTTCTAATGTGCTTTATTTATATTGTAGCTAAATTGGGGTTGGTTGTGACACCATACTGTAAACAAAATACTTTTAGTCTTATGTGCTTGAACATTTCTCCATCGGTCCGCATGCTGACTTTTTATTTTGTCTCTTTTTTGACTCGACGTGTCAAACCAAAACCGGCAGGGCGCATCGTCTCCTTTCCTGTTTCAACTGAAACGAAACCTATAAACTGAACGCCCACCTGAAAAACACATTTAATATCCGACAGAATAATAATCCGACAATTAACTTTTCGGTTAACGGATAGGTCCTAGAATGAATGCCTTCACACTTTCTGTGGCAGGTCTATAAGGAAAAAAACAACACCATTCCTATTATATAACTACATGTGTAATAAATACTGTTGGATAGGGGACAGGTGAAGGAATGTTGTAAAGTTATAGTTTTTCATGTGATTTGTGGTGTGCTCATGTCTGACTCTCATCACCTCCTAGCACATATAAGATTATATTGTGACAATTCACACCAGTCTGCTCACACTACATGTACCGATTTCCTAGATGCAGGATGCAAATGATCCCGTATCAGATTGTTCTGACGTTTTATGCGTGGGAGGATCATACCTCTGCTGCTTATGTGACGAAGCACTCGATATATATTTTTTTTTTACAGAAAAGGTTTTTCTCCAGAAAGGAAGAAGTCAAGTTTCGTTTTGAGTTAGTACAGCTACAGAAGTGAAAGCCCACAAACCAACGGAAAGGTAAGGGTCTTTAAACTTTTACAATTTCTATTATCTATTCATTTGCCTGAACATGTGGATCTTTACTTTGATTATCCTCAGACTTTTAATTATTATTTTTTTGTAGTAGTAGTATGAGATTTAATAGATTTTGAGTAAGAAAAAAGAATGATATAAAGTATAAAGTATTTCACCACATCGCAACGCTCTCTTAAGTTTATTTTGACTCCATGACTTCATTGCTTTATTAATTTATTACCTGGAGCTTTTTAGTAGTGGGGAAAAAAATAATTATGAATTCAGAATCAATTTGTTAACGTCTTTACTGTTTCCCCCCTCCTTTATCTGAAACACTATTTTTTTTCAGGCAGGATAACTAGATTTCTTCAGATTTTGACGAACAAACAAAAACTTGGTTAGATGGTCATGCTATATTAAATTCCAGTTAAGCAGGAAAAATAGGTTTGTTTAGAGTCTGGGTGTTATCCATGAAACGGGATTATATCAAACAATGGACATAAAGGGCTACACACCCCTTTAAAATGTATGAAGAAAAAATTAAATGTCAGACTTTTTCCACCCTCAGTGTGAAATGACAACTTATAAAAATGAAGGGGAAAACAATCAGAAACTTTTTTTGGGGGGGGGGGGGGGGTGGGGGGGTGGGGTACCTTACAAAATCAGTACTTTTTCGAGCCAGGTTTAACTGGGGTATGTCTCTTGGGGTATGTCGCTTAGCACATAGCCACTGGGATTTTTGCCCATTCTTCAGGATGAAACTGCCCCAGCTACTTCAAGGTAGATTTGTTGTGTTGGTGTACAGCAATCTTCAAATCATGCCACAGATTCTCAACTGGATTGATGTCTGGGCTTTGACTAGGCCATTCAAAGTTATTAAAATGTTTCCCTTTATACCACTCCAGTGTAGGTTTAGCTGTATGTTTAGGGCCATTGTCCTTTTTGAAGGTACACCTCCATCCCAGTCTCAAAAATCTGGAAGTCTGAAACAGTTTTTCCTCAAGAATTACCTTGTATTTAGTGCCATCCATCTTTTCTTCAATCCTGACTAGTTTTCCAGTCCCTGGCAATGAAAACTATCTGCACAGCAGGATGCTGCCGCCATCATGCTTCACTGTGGGAATGCTGTTTTAGGGATGATGGGAAGTGTTGGGTTTGCACCCCACATAGTGTTTCCCATGATTTCCAAGAGAACCTTCTTCCATGAGTCTGCCACATGGTGTTTTCTTAATTTTTCTTTAAGCAATGACTTTTTTTCTGGCCACTCTTCCATAAAGCCCTGCACTGTATGGGAATGTATGGCTTAAAGTGGTCCTAAGGACAGATACTCCCATCTCTGCTATGGATCTTTGCAGGTCCTTCAGTGTTATAATTGGTTGATTTTTATATATATATATATATATATATATATATATATGTGTGTGTGTGTGTGTGTGTGTGTGTGTGTGTAATATATATATATATATATATATATATATATATATATATATTGCCTTGTGACTCTTCATACTGTATAAATTCTTTGACTCTTGATACTGTACCTTGTGCTGGCACTGAGGATCGGAAATCAAATCTAATTGATGCCTTCAAAGCAGAGGAAGTCTATTAAAAGACATCAAAGCTGAAAAGAGACTTGCCTCTACAACAGCACGATGATTCACCTCACAATAGTCTACCATGAACTACTTCAAAAAAATCAAGCTGAAGCTTTTTAATGGTCCTCACAGTCCCCTGACTTGAACAATAATAAGTTATTAATAAGTACCGACTTAGTAGGGCATCCACATTTTTGCACATACCACAATGTTTACACTATGTTTATAAAGTACATCGTAAAACAATTCAGGTGGTTAAACTTAGAAACTAAAGTTCATCTACTGCCTTAAAAAAGCAGAGTAAACTCAACGTGAAGATAACCTTTGTTTCAGCTCAAAAAACAAGGTTTACAAGTTTAATTTTTGAAAACTTATAAACTTGAGTTCAATATCTAAAACTTGTTATGACAAGTGGAATTAAAAAGAGGAAATAAGCTTGATGGAGCTATCACGTTTTACAGTGTGTGCATTAACATCTGCAGTAAAATGTTACATATTAAAATAGATTGTGTTTACTTCATTTGACTTCAAAATCAACAAAATATGTAATTAAGTGAGGGATGCCCACACAATTGTACCAATGACTTTTTGGCTTGGTAAAAGCATTTATGATATGGTGTGTTAGAAGAGGAAAACACAAATTTCTGTGGCCCTTCAGGACCTAAGGTTGACAAATCTAGCCTAGATTTTTAGACTAACGAAAATTGAGCTAAATCTACACAACAAATTAAAAAGAAGAAGGAATGTGACCCAAAAATACAATTCTGTGCTGGATGGATGTAGGAGTTCACGAAAGTAAAAGAGCTGTGTCTCAACTCTAGGCAGATAGACAGCTCCAGGAAGCAATGTTCTACAAAATTTCCTCCACATTATGCAAAATGGGAATGTTTGAGGTGCTTCATCGGCATGCTCTCAGCTTTAAACGCTTTGTATTTTCAATTACAATTTAAAATGAACTACTATCTTGGTTGCAATCTAGACTTCAGTATACACTAAAAGACAAAGTCCAAAGTACATGGTGCTGTATTAAATCGCTTGTAAAAAAGTTATTATGTTTGCAGCAGTTGACAATCCACTATCTCTATTTTATAATGGAAATTTGCGACTTTATATGTAGTCGGTGACCTCATTGCTTTGCCATTACCTTGTAGACTCCATTTAACAGTTTTAATTATATCTTAGATAAATAGTCTAGAGTTTTATTGTATGTGTTAATAATTTTTCACTTATACATAACTGGTATAGTCCCCATCTGCCTTGAGAATAATAACACCTCCTAAGTTCCAGCCAAGTTATTACTCAGATAAACATTTTTACTGAGATATTAGTCATAACTGAAAGATTGTAATCTTTTACTGTTTTCTATTTTCAGTCATGGCAGTCCAGCAGCAGATTACCACAGTTGTGCACACAGCACAGGGTTCAGGCACCTGGACCACAGGCATCTGTGACTGTTGCTCTGACATGAGCACTTGTAAGTAATTTTTCGATCAAGCCATGGCTATATGCAAGACTTTTACACATTACTGTGAGCATATCTACCTCTCAGTGTTTAATCTCCTACGCACGTCATAAACTCAAATGGATATAAACAGAGGATTTGTTTGTTTGTTTGTTTGTTGTTGTTGTTTTACCAGAAGTCAGCCTTTTGTGGTGCCTGCTGTGACTATTTCTGCCTTCTTTTGTTTCAGACATAAATAAGATTACCCTAATTCTTAATACCCTACGATTTCTCTAATTGTATGGTCTAACTGACAATAAACTTTATCTTCTTTTGCAAGAGACCCAAAACAAAAATGAAACAAAAAAGTTAGAGTGGCACAGTGGCTAGCACGTTTGCCTCAAACCTCTATGGTTGTGGGGTTCGATTCCCGCCCTGTACGTGTGATACTGATTAATGAGTCTTTTTTGATCACGAATACATATCCACAGTGAAATTCTTTTCTTCGCATACCCCAGCATGTTAGGAAGCTGGGGTCAGAGTGCAGGGTCAGCCATGATACAGCACCCCTGGAGCAGAGAGAGTTAAGGGCCTTGCTCAAGGGCCCAACATTGGCAGCTGGGCAGTGCTGGGGCTTGAACCCCCGCCCTTTGATCAGTAACCCAGAGCCTTAACTGCTAAGCCACCACTGCCCAGCCACCACTGCCCCATCTCTGTGTGGAGTTTGCATGTTCTCTCTGTGCTTTGGGGGTTTCTTCAGGGTACTCCAGTTTCCTCCCCCAGTCCAAAGACATGTATTGTAGGCTGATTAGCATTTCCAAATTGTCTGCAGTATGTGAATGGGTGTGTGATTGTGCCCTGCGATGGGTTGGCACCCTGTCCAGGGTGTACCCCGCCAGGTGCCCCGAGTCCCCTGGGATAGATTCCGGGCTCCCCGTGACCCTGTGTAGGATAAGCGGTACAGAAAATGGATGGTTGGATGGACAGAGAGAAGAACCTTTATAGCTAGATCTCTCATGGCTTGATCTCCATTCATCTAAAAAGTAAAAGCTTTACTGAAGCTCTGAACACAGATAGAATAGACAGTTCACCTTCTGAGCCACCTGTTGATGTTCTAGTTGGAGACCCCGCTGTGATGTTATGTGCATGATGCAGATACCATCTCAAAGTAGTATCCACTACTAGATATGGTCAGGTCACATAGACAGTGATCATATTGGTACAAGAATCATTCTCCCTGGATTTAGGATGGACATCAGGTTGTACCGAAAGGAACATAAATGTTTCATAGACACACAATTTTCAATGTCTGCATCTAAACTTCCTTGCTGAAACCGCATCCTGTATGAGAGTGGGTACATTCTTCTATCAACCAACAGCTATGTTCCAGGGAAGTAAAGCCTAACACCTGTTTCCTCCAAGACATGTGAAATCAGCCAACTACATCTTTTTTAAAAGTTTTGTTCCCTTTAGGCCTCAACCACCAATGAGAACTTGTAGCTATAGTTTCCACAAATCTCCTTCAGCTACAGCTAACAGTTTAAAGTTTAAAGAACCAGTGATGCATCACATACACTACTTTGTGCACAACCTCTCTTCTAGGTGCACCTTCCATGTCCTTCACCTAAATGGTTCTGGCATGAGAATACTACTTTTTATAATGTTACTTTTATCGCCTGATGTCTCCACTGACACTTTGTGTATGTGTGTTGCAGGTTGTTGTGCTCTCTGGTGTTTCCCATGTATGCAGTGTCAGACTGCTTCTCAGTTTGGCTGGTGTTTCTGCATGCCCCTTCTGGACTGCTGTCTGACCGTCTCCTGCTGCCTTCGCAGCAAAATAAGAGAGCGCTACAACATTCATGTAAGACACAAACACAAACCTGGCATAGCAGTAATAGTGTGTCATTTTAGAAACATTGTTCATGTCAGTGTGCCTGTGGTTATGTGTCATTGTTCCTGATGATTGATATTTGCATTACACGATGCACTTGCTTGTGACCACAATTAATTTCACTTTACAGAGGAGAGAATGTTTTGAGTGAACAACCCAAGGGTGTCAGTAATTAGAAATAGGGGCACTGATTAATATTAAAAATAGACTTTCATGTTAGTAATATGACAAGGTTACACAGGGACGCAGGAAGGGGTTTTATATTGAGGCTGCAGGAATGTAAAGCAGTGTACAATGTATCTATGTATTATTAATGATATTTCAGCAGTTGCAGTTATAGGAATCCTGAAAGTTGGTGGTGCTGCCAAATAACTTTGGGCTGCTGCCAGCATACTGCAGTGCTATAACTAACTGCTGATGTGCCAGCTGAGCCCATTTAGAAGCGTATAATAACGTTTCAAACATTTTTATGAACATAAAAATTTACTGAACTAAAGATGCTCTCTTACCTTTCAGATACGATGTTATCAAATTCCGACCCAAGTGCAAAACCTGAAGTGCAAAACCATGTTATAACCATTCTAACACAGCTTCTTTGTGTACATAAATACTCATGCAATTTACCTTTCTACTTTATTCAGATGCAGAAACTGTCATATGTTAAAACGTCAGATGTGAAAACTGTCATAGGATGCCCAGCGAAGTTGAAAGTAATGCATCTATGTTAGCCATGTAGATAAACTTTTGCCCCCAGTTATATGCAGAGAACAAAGGATTACTACGTTTGTAAACATTTGTAAATCCATCTCCGTACTTGATCACTTGTGAAGATCATAAGAACGACAAACATTATGCGTTACTCTGCACGGCTATAGGTAAAAATTCCTATAGCTGAATATCAAAACTTTAGTTAGCACATTAGCAGAAACTTTAGCTAGTACATTAACAGAAGCTTTAGCTAGCACATTAGCAGAGGTCTACAACTGAGCCATTTGCCAACACAAAATGCTGCATTTGAACAGTCAATAGCAGAACAAAATATTAAATAATTTTAAAAGATAAAATAATCAAACACACTTACCACTTACAAGTTCTGATTCAGAAGCACAAGATTGTCCGAGCAAAGTGGGAATCGCCCAACTTTTTAGGACTAGCCTTTGTGTGTAGCCTGCCTTGTACTCACCCATGTTCAGGAAGTGGTCCGCCGTAAAATACGACGTGCACAAGCAAACATTCGGGTTGTACTGCTCAGAAACAGCGTTATAAATAAACAGTAACCGCTGATTCCTAATTTCGTCAAACAAAGAGGTTTTGCTTTTGCACCGAAACACACAGTGACATGGCGACTAAATTAACTGAAGCCTCGCCTTCTTTCTTCGTGGCTGCCTTTGGGCGGGATTATGCTGATAGTGCACTCCGTGACGTAGAGAAATAACGGGACATAAATCTGGGCTTCGAATGAGGTGTTTCGGGCAGGTCTGTAGCAGTGTTCTCTGTTGGATAGAATAAATCCCTTTGGGGGAAAATGAGTTTTGGGATTTTGCAAAGCTTATACATGCACAAACAGATACACTACACTTCCAAACAGAAGGAAAACACTAAAAGTCATGTTATGACCCCTTTTAAATTGAACAATTAACAGCTAGCTAACTTGGCTTATTATTCTCAAATGTTATACATTATATGGCCAAAGGTTTGTGGACACCTAACCGTCACACCCATATGTGCTTTTTGAACATCCCATTTAACTGATATTATTATTATTATTTTTTTATGATCTGGTGTTGGCTGTTATTAAATTTACAGGATAAAAAGGAACTATCATTGGGAATATGGGGTTTTATTCTGTCTCCTGGTTGGAGGTGGTCTGACCCTGACAGATTTTTGTTTTATTTGGGTAGTATTCAGGTCCAGATCCAAAGTTTTGTGAATATATTAGACTTGAACAATCTAGGTTTATGTCCTTCTGATTTTAAATGTAGATTTAAAGCTCTAGGTAAAGGTGGCTGCATAATCTTTGCTTAAAACATTAACAGAAGGTTTATTTATATGATTGATAACCTAATAATTTATCAACTGCCAGCTTCGGTGGGGGGGTATCTGTGTGGTCAGTAAAATGTATATAGGTGCCAGGGCCACTGCAGGTCCCTCCAGAGACCACTGCACCATTAACCAAGCAGACACAGACAAGAATTTTTAAGTGTTTGAAACCCAGACCCACCTTTCTTCCCTCTGGATTATATGAAAATTAAGGAAATATTTGAGATGAGAATGATTGCTTGAATGGTGGAAAAGTACTAAATGTAAATACTTAATTAAATCTCTCTCTCTCTCTCTCTCTCTCTCTCTCTCTCTCTCTCTCTCGCCCTCTCTCTCTCTCTCTCTCTCACCCTCTCTCTCTCTCTATCAGGGCTCATGCTGTGATGACTGCTGTACAGTGTGTTTCTGCTACACCTGTGCCTGGTGCCAAATGTCACGTGAAATTAAGATTCGTGCTCGAGCTGGCACTGGTACCACCATAGTCACTCAGCAGGTTATGGGCTAGCTGATCCTTTGCTGTTGGACACCCTGGACTGGGGATCCAACCCATCGCAGGGCACAATCATACACACATTATGGACATTTCGAATATAATAATTTCAGTGCATATTATTCACCTTTATTTTTGATTGAAGTTCTGATCACACAGTAACAAAAGGAATTATACATATATATTTTAATTATAATTATAAATATATTATTTCTGTTATATTAATCAGAATGAATGACTTTTAAATATTACTTTAGCTTTGCATGTTCCTCTTGCAACATCTTTATAATATAACGAGAAATAAAGCATATAGCTTGTGCTAAACGCTCTTTTTTAAATTGGTTTACTATCTATAAGTACACTCCATGAAAATTGTTGGCTTTTTTGACATATTTGGATAAGCAAAGATTTGAATATCTTTTGAAACAGTGTCTATTAATAAAGTTGATATACCACAAGGAAAATTAGCTTTTTCAATCATTTATTCAACAGAAATATCAACAGATGCGATATTCTTCTGTGGAAAAAGTAAGCACACCCTTGGTCTCAGAAGCTAGTATTGCCCCCTTTAGCAGAAATCATTTCTTGAAGGCGTTTTGCATAATTGTCCACCTGGCTTGCTGGATTTTTTGACCACTGTTCCATGCAATATTCTTTCAGGTGCAAGATGTTTGAGGGTTTCCTTGCATGTACTGCCCGTTACAAATCCCCCCACAACATTTCAATGGGATTCAAATCCAGGCTTTGACTAGGCTATTCCATAACCCTCCATTTCTTCTTTTTGAGACATTCCTTGATGGATTTGCTAGTGTGCTTAGGATCATTATCCTGGTGAAAGGTCCACTTTCGGTTCAACTTCAACTTTCGGACAGATGGCCTCACTTTATCTTCATGCACCCTTTGATATGATGCAGAATTCATAGTTGAATCAATGAATGCAAGCTCTCCAGTCCCTGAGGCAGCAAAGCAACCCCAAACCATAACATTTCCACCACCGTGCTTCACAGTTTGTATGAGGTGCTTCTCCTGAAAAGCTGTCTTTGGTCTGCACCAAAGATGTCTGCTGTTACTGTGGCCAAACATCTCTATCTTTGATTCGTCTGTCCAGAGCACATTATTCCAAAAGGCCTGGACTTTGCCTATATGCTTATTGGCAAACTGTAGTCTTGCAAAGGCTTTTTCCTGGCTTGCCTGCCATGCAGATCAAATTTGTGCAATCTCTTTCAGATTGTAGAAGTATGTAGTTTGACACCAACAGTTGCAAAACTTACTAGCAGATCCTGTGATTAAATTTTGGGGTTCTTGGAAACTTCATTTAGCATCAGATCGTCTGCTCTTGGGCTGAATTTGGTGGGACGGCCAGTCCTGGAGAAATTGGCGCTATTTATAGATTATTTTCCTTACAGTGGAATGATGTATTTTAAATAATTTGGAGATCTTTTTAAATCCCTTGCCAGACTCATAGGCATCCATAGCCTTTTTTTCTGAAGACCTTACAGAACTATTTAGATATTGGCATGATGACACCACACACCTCAATAACAAAGGAAACATCAGACACTAGATATGAGAGAGGTATAAATAAGACATGCATGTTCCACCTGCACGCCCTAAGCAGGTTCTAATCACTGACACCTGATTCTAATTTTATGGATTTGAAGGTGTGAAAAATGTAGGAATTATGAAGAAATATGTAGCAAATAGGAATTACAATAGGAGTTATGAAAATATAGTTAAAGTGAAGGAATTTTGTCAGTAATTATTTTGTATTCAGTGTAGGCTTAGTGCTCATTTAAGGGCTGAGTGAAAAGGTGGGTCTTTGCTTTTTTTGCTTTCTTTTTTTGGTAAAGACTCGGTTTTTGGTCAGCAAGGAGTCCATTCCACCACCTGGTGCTAGCACAGAGAGTCATGATACAGGTCTTCCTTGTGTTTTGAAGGATGATGAGTTAAGTCAGCACAAGATGCAGTGTGGTACAGAGCTCTTGTTGTTGACTATCTTCAGGTTCTGGTTGACTAGTGTTTTTAGCTTTGTAGGTAATACACTAATGGCACTATACATCAGTGAACCAAAACATTATGACTAGAGATGCACCAATACTAAATTTCTCAGCCGATAACCGATTATTCGGAGTGATTTCGGTGTAAAATTTTAGCGGTGCAGAGCTTACAGAGTTTACAAACTGCAGTTTTGTCATCATTCCACACAAGGGACATCATCTTTACACACAGCACAAAATCGATGTGTTTTCCCACCCTCTTTTGATTGACAGGATATAATCAGCCCTGAACATCGGATGTTTTTAAACTATCGGCCGATGGCCCATAGAGTTAAAAAATAGCCTTTATCGGCCGATACCGATTATCGGTGCATCTCCAATTATGACCAACTGCCTAATATGTTGTTGGTCCTCCACGTGCTGCTAAAAGAGCTTCAAGGCATGGACTCTACAAGAAAGTCCCCTGGGGTATCTGACACCAAGACATTAGCAGCAGGTCCTTTAAGTCCTGTAAATTGTGAGGTGGAGCCACTGGGGATTCGCCTTTTAGTTCCAACACATCCCACAGAGAAGTCACCATATTTACATGTACATTTTAATATTTATAAACAGATAATGTTTATTCAGATAAGACCTGAGCCAGGAAGCTGTTCTAGGAAGCCATTTGTCTAGAAGAATATTGTAATCAGTGGTATCAAACGCAGGACTGATCTCAAATAATACAAGCAAGGAGACACAACCCTGATCAGAGGCCAGAAGTAGATCATTTAGCACATTTATTAGTGTGGAAGAATCTTTTTCAACAAAAAATCACTCTAAGAGTCTCAGGTCTTGACGCCAAGAGATAGACAACAAAGCCGAGCTGGTCTGCAGATCAATCGATGGATTCAGCCTTAGTTCAAGCAAGTTTATCCAGGGCGTTTCCCATTTGTCATTTGGTCACACCTAGAACTTGTGCCACCACTGTTTCCAAATCCTGAGCCCTCCTCCTTGACTTCTTTTTAATGGTGGCATGGTACAGCCAGCTCTCTTTTTTAAAAAAAAGATTACATTCCAAAAAGGTTACATACATTACAGACAGGTATTAGTATACTCAGTAACATTTAGTTATACTATTAAGCATAAATTCTGGTGGATTAACTAATTTCTGTGATTATACACTTTAAAAAACACTGGGTTAAACCCAAATTGGGTTATTTTTAGCAGAATGGCTGGGGAAATATAGGACAGAACACATTTTGGACTAAACTAACTTATCAAGTTGGGTTGTTAATTTTAACCTAGCAAATGGGTTGTTTTTCAACCCAAAGAATGGTTTCAAATTATAAAAATGCTGGGTTAATTTTATTTCATAAATGGGTTAATATTTTCAGGGTTATTTTTACCCTTTGAAAATGTAAAATATACCACATTATAAACAAATATGTCAACATGGTATACACAATCTATACACAAGAAGGTGTTAAGAAATTTATTGCTAGAGCTGCTAAAGTGGTGTTTATATATAGTTTTCTTAAGTAAGTGACTCAAATAAGTCATATATTGTGTTTAAGTCGAAAACATCAGATTTTGATCAAAGGAGAGGTTTAAAACATCCAAAAAACTGAGTAACCAACTTACAATGTGGTGGGCATTACAAACAAGTAAGCCAAAGCTAACGACGATAGCAGTGCATTTAATATCAAGTAAACTGGACAGTTATCATACATTTGTGGTTTTTCTAATGTACGGTAACGGGTTTATGGATAAATATATTTATACAAACCTTCACTCAGTCATGTGTTAATTTTTAACACATTTCCCTACAATTATCCTAAAATGCTATTTGTTGGTATGCTAAAATTCTACTAAAATGCTCACAAAATAAACAAACAATTGCATGAAATTCAGGTGACATGTATTAAAATCATTAAACATTTGACAATAAAACATTTGAAACTTCATTACAGAATCCCAAATTGTGTAATTGTGGAAATGTGACCTCCACTCTCCTAATGAACAAAATGGTGCTGTAGACTCAACAGGAAAATCTAGCTGACTTTCGAATATTTATTTTCAAGCCTTTAGCACCTCACCACCAACTGTTTTGCACAACGTAATTAATTTAACCAACATTACAGAGACAGTGGAGAGCATTACAGCCTAAACCCCCAACACTGGCATAAAGTAGGCTTGACGCTGGACGTTGGATATTTGCAACTTAAGGGACCGTCTCTAAAGTTACATACATTGGTATACACGTTTCTAATAGCATTTGAAGAGAATGACTTACAGTCATAAAACCAACGGTTAAGTGTTCCTGTAGTTATCAGCTATGATGCAGACCTTTTAGATTTTTGATATTTAATAAAATAAACTATCATATGTAAAATTTGCCATGTATTTCACTACCGAATGGGCTCATACACAAAATATACCATAATTTAAAGCTCAATAGCATTTGAAGAGAATGACTTGCAATCATACAACCAACTGTAAAGTGTTCATGTAGGTGTCAGCTATAATGTACACCTTTCAGATGTTCAATGCATGAACCAAAAAACTCACATGAACCGACATTTTTGGTAATTGAGTGCAGTTTTTTGAAAACTGTTTAGGGAACTGTGTACAGTTTAATTCACATGAACTGCTTGCTTTGGGTCCTTCAACAACATTTCTATTGAAAATTCCACAACATTTCTTTCTCCAAATATATTGCTTCTCACTCAAAACAAAAAGTTCTATTTTGGTCTGAGCTGTCCACAAAACTTTTCAAATAGCATTCTGGCTTGTCCACGTGGTCTTTAGTAAACTGCAGATGGGCAGTAATGTTCTTTTTGGAGAGCAGTGGCTTTCTCCTTGCAATCCTGCCATGTGCACCATTGTTGTTCAGTGTTCTCCTGAAACTCATGAACATTAACGTTAGCCAATGTGAGAGAGGCCTTTAGTTGCTTAAAAGTTACTCTGGGTTCCTTTGTGACCTTGCAGGCTATTACTTGTTTTGCTCTTGGAATGATCTTTGTTATTACTCCTGGGGAGGATAACAATTGTCTTGAATTTCCTCCACTTGTACACAATCTGTCTGACTGTGTCTGATTGGTGGAGTCCAAACTCTTCAGAGATGGTTTTGTAAACTTTTCCAGCCTGATGAGCTTCAACAACTCTTTTTCTGAAGTCCTCAGAAATCATCTTTGTTCATGCTATGATGCACTTCCACAAGCATGTGTTGTGAAGCTCAGACTTTGATAGAACCCTGTTCTTTAAATAAAACCGGGCACTCACTCACACGTGATTGTCATCCCATTTGATTGAAAACACCTGACTCTAATTTCACGTTCAAATTAAACTGCTAATCCTAGAGGTTCACATACTTTTTCCACTCACATATATGCAATATTGGAACATTTTCAATGTTTTGCTGCATCTGGCCCAGGACGACCCGCCATCGTTGATGGAACAATGAATTCTGAATTATACCAGCGAATTCTAAAGGAAAATGTCAGGACATCTGTCCATGAACTAAATCTACTAAATGAACTAAAGAGAAAGTGGGTCATGCAGCAAGACAATGACCTTAAACACACAAGTCGTTCTACCAAAGAATTGTTAAAGAAGAATAAAATTAATCCAATAGAAATGTTGTGGAAAGTCCTGAAGCAAGCAGTTCATGTGAGGAAACTCACCAACATGCCAGAGCTGAAGCTGTTCTGTACTGAGGAATGGGCTAAAATTCCTCCATGCCAATGTGCAGGACTGGAAATCAGTTACTGGAAATGTTTAGCTGAGCTTTTGTTGCACAAGGGGGTCACACCAAATGCTGAAAACAAAGGTTCACATACTTTTGCCTCGCACAGATAGAATATTACATATCATTTTCTGCAATAAATAAATGTGTAATTGTGTAATTGGGTTCTCTTTAGGGCGCACGGTGGCTTAGTGGTTAGCATGTTTGCCTCACACGTCCAGGGTTCGATTCCCGCTGGGGCCGTGTGTGCAGAGTTTGCATGTTCTCCCCATGCTGCGGGGGTTTCCTCCCCCAGTCCAAAGACATGCATGGTAGGCTGATCGGTGTGTCTAAAGTGTCCGTAGTGTATGAATGGGTGTGTGAGTGTGTAGGTGATTGTGCCCTGCAATGGACTGGCACCCTGTCCAGGGTGTACCCTGCCTTGTGCCCGATGCTCCCTGGGATTGGCTCCAGGTTCCCCGTGATCCTGAAGAAGGAGTAAGCGGCAGAAGATGGATGGGTTCTCTTTATCTACTTTTAGTACTTGTGTGAAAATCTTATTATGTTTTAGGTCTTATTTATGCAGAAATATAGAAAATTCTACAAACTTTCAAGCACCACTGTAGGTCATAGCATACTATTAAGGCATTACAGTATTTTCATACTCATCAGTACATTCAGTGAGCCGTTGTACCCTGTGCTTCCTTTTCCCCTCTCATTATATCTGGCTGCAGTTACACTACCTTATCTTACAGTTGTATGGGAGGAAACTAGATAATAGTCACAGGAAATAATCATTCAAATAGAGAAGTAAAACTGACCACGAGTTGCTTACAATAATTTCAGAATAATATTTTTCCCAGAGAGGTCTCCATATGCCCAAATTTCCTCACTGCAAATTTAAATGCCATACCAAAAAGCCCTTTTCCAAAATTTTACCCAGGCTACACAGGTCAACACAAAGATAAAACTATCTCCTAGGCCCTGGTAACACATTCATGTTCACAATATATGCCCAGTGAGGAGGTTTTCATTAGCACATGAATCTTGAGAAATCTTTAACATGCTCCAGTAAGTCTGAAGATTTAATTCCATACTAAAGATCTATAATGAATAACCATATTTATTCTTCACTCCCCAAACTTCCTCACTGCTAATACAAATGCCAATAAGGGCTGTGCTTAACTGAGGCTCTAACATTGTCATTGTCATCCCTGTCATTTTATCATTCTTTTTTTCACAAATGAAAAAATAATCCATCCATTAATCTTCTACCACTTACTCCTTCTTCGGGGTCTCAGGGGAACCTGGAGCCTATCAAAGGGAACATCGGGCACAGGGCGGGGTACACCCTGGTCAGGGTGCCAGTCCATCGGAGGGCACAATCGCATACACACTCACACACCCATTCATACAATACGGACACTTTAGACACGCCAATCAGCCTACCATGCATGTCTTTGGACTGGGGGAGGAAATCAGAGTACCCAGAGGAAACCGGGAAAAACATGCAAACTCCGCACACACATGGCCCAGGCAGGAATCGAACCCTGGAAGTGTGAGGTGAACGTGTTAACCACTAAGCCACCTGTGCCAGTAGAGGATCTGCACAGGACAAATCCCTGTATAGGTAAAGTAAGATACTTTAAACTGGCAAAGTTTAATTTAATCTGGTTGGTGTCATTTTCTAGTTTACTAAACTAACCTCTTAACTGAAAAAGTTTCAATTAAGAAAAACAGCCACCCACCTTAAATGACTATTAATGGTGATTTTACTTAAGTTGTTTACTATCTATATTCTAGTAAACAACTTAAGTAAGTTAAGTTTACTATCTATATTCTAGTGGTGTAAGGTGTGCTCATGGAGGGGTAGTACCTCTGGTGGGGGTAGCAGGCATACTCCAGCGGGGGTAGCTAGTCCACCTTTGGTCCCCACATGGCGCTCAGCTCTCACCTGTGGCTCCAAGAAGCTGTAGTATGCGCAGCGGCCACACCACGGGCAATGGCTTCGACTGGCCGGCTAAACCAGGTTGAGGGTAGCTGACGGGTCTCAAACCGTCGGTGAGTTTAGGGCTTGTCACCCATAGCATGTAAAGACTGGATCCGGTGGACTGCGCAGAGGAACCATCAGCTGGTCAACGGGCAGGAAGACGGACCCAGCAAAGCGACGTGGAGCGCTAAGAGCACGGCAAGACACATAGGACACCTTGGTCATCCACTGCATCCAGTCTCCATTCCAGCCGTCTAGACTACGTCTTGCCACTGGACTAAGTGGGGCCTGGACGAGAGAGTGAGGCTGACGTAGCACAACTCTCCCTCACTTTAATCCAACTCATGCGCAAGTCATTTATGTCATCATCCGTACTCAAGTCCTGCGGCGATGGGCAAGCTGCGTCGCGGCAGGTGTGGATGCACTGGCAGCCGTAGTAGCGGATCTGCACGCAGGCGGCTCAGACCATAGGGTCGTCTTCCATTGACCTGAAGCAGAAATGGATTTCGGCAGCCGTGTGAGTGACTAAGCAGCCCTCTTTAGGATAGCGCTGCTTACCTCCGTAGCCTGAGGAAGGGGCTAGAAAAGGTGCCCTAAAAATAGCCTGCTTCAACTACCCCGACCAGCTTACCGCAGCTGGAGGGAATCCCATTCTCATGGTCGAAACATAAAGAAAACCCGAAAGGTTTCCCTCACTCTTGGTGTGTGGAACATAGGCACCTTATTGGATCGTGCAGAGACTGACAGACCAGAGAGAAGAACCGCCCTGATTGCAAGAGAGCTTGCTCGCTACAATATAGAGATAGCAGCCCTGAGTGAAACCCGCTTGGCCGATGAGGGCCAATTGACTGAAGTTGGAGCTGGCTACTCCTTTTTCTGGAGTGGACGGGGCAGCGATGAACGTCGGAAATCTGGAGTTGGGTTTGCTATCAAGACGAGTCTGGTGAATAAGCTCTCCAGCTTACTAAAGGGAAGTAATGACAGGCTAATAATGCTGAAGCTACCTTTACCTGGAAGAAAGTAAGCCACACTCATTAGTGTCTATGCACCAACCATGACCAACTCGGAGGAAGTCAAAGACAAGTTCTACCAGGATCTGGAAGCTCTGATTGCTTCAGTACCAAAGTCAGATAAACTGATCATTCTTGGTGATTTTAATTCCTGAGTGGGCACGGACCACATCGCGTGGGAGGGAGTTATTGGTAGACATGGCATTGGCAACTGTAACAGCAATGGACATTGGCTCTTGAGGATGTGCGCGACATATGATCTCCTGATCACCAATACAGTCTTCCGTTTGCCCAACCGGAACAAAACAACCTGGATGCACCCACATTCTAAGCATTGTCATCTGTTTGACTACATCTTAGTCCGTAGGAGTGACAGGCAGGATGTCTGTGTGTCCAGGGCGATGTGTGGTGCTGACTGCTGGACAGACCACAGGCTACTGATATCCAAGATGAATCTTAGAATTCAACCTCCCAGACGCCCACAGGGAATTAGAGTCCCAAAACGCCTTACCGTCTCCAGGCTGAAAGACTGTAACGTTGAGCAAGCTCTGTCTGATGCTCTGACAAGCAAGCTAGAAACTACATATTCTGATACCAATGACATAGAGCAATGTTGGGCGGCCTTTAAACAGCTGGTGTATTCTACTGCATATGAAACTATTGGCGTCACTGCGTGAAAGCACCAAGACTGGTTTGATGAGAACTGTGAAGAAATACAGTCTATGCTAGAGGACAAGCACCGTCTCCAGCGTGCGGTCAGCATCGACCCCAAGTCCACAGCAAAGAAAGATGCTTTCAGCAGAGTCCACCAAGCGGTGCAGAAAAAACTGCGCGAGATGCAGGACACATGGCTGAGCCGAAAGGCTGATGATGTTCAGTCTGCTGCCGACAGACACGACATGAAACATTTCTATAGTGCTCTTCGTGATGCCTATGGCCCAGTAACATCAGGCATTGCCACACTCTTGAGATCTGATGGCAGCACTCTCATAACCGAGAAGGAGAAGATACTGGAGCGCTGAGCTGAACACTTTGTCGGTGTCCTAAACAGACCCTCTTCCATCAATGATGAAGCTATCAACAGCCTACCCCAGGTGGAGATAAACGAGAGATTGGCTGACCTTCCATCAGTGCTGGAAACTCACAAGGCCATTGAGCTCCTGTCTAGTGGGAAAGCTCCGGGAGCAGACTCCATTCCAGTGGAAATCTACAAGTGTGGTGGGCCTAAGCTAGTGGAAAGACTAACAGAGATGTTTTGTGGGATGTGGAAGCAGAAACGTATACCCCAGGAATTCAAGGATGCATCGATCATCCACATTTACAAACGCAAAGGAAATCGCCAATCCTGCGACAACCATAGAGGAATCTCTCTACTATGTATTGCAGGAAAGGTCCTTGCCAGGATTCTGCTGAATAGACTCACAGAGCACCTTGCTCATGGCCTACTGCCAGAAAGTCAGTGTGGTTTCAGAAAGAAGAGAAGCACCATTGACATGATCTTTGCTGCCAGGCAGATGCAAGAAAAGGGTCAGGAACAAAATGTCCAGCTATACATCACCTTCGTAGACCTAACAAAGGCTTTCCACACCATCAGCCGGGAAGGCCTTTGGAAAATCATGGCCAAATTTGGATGTCCGGAAGTCTTCATTGAAATGGTGAAACAATTTCATGATGGCATGCTTGCTAGAGTCCAGGACCAGGGTAACTATTCCGTACCCTTTGAGGTTACGAATGGTGTAAAACAAGGATGCGTCTTAGCCCCCACCCTCTTCAGCCTCATGTTCTCTGCCATGCTTATGGACGCTTTCAAAGACAGTGATGTGGGAGTCGGTCTCCGATACCGTCTGGATGGGAAGTTGTTTAACCTGAGGAGGCTTCAAGCCAAGACCAAAGTCCAAGTTGAATACATTCGGGACTTTTTGTTTGCAGATGACTGTGCCCTCAACTCCAGTACAGAGGCAGGCATGCAATATAGCATGGACCTCTTTTCCACAGCGTGCACCAACTTCGGACTAACCATCTCCACCAACAAGACCGAGGATCTGCATCAGCCAGCTCTGGGAAAAGACTATCTGGAACCATCCATCACTGTCAGTGGCCAAAAGCTCAAAAATGTGGACAGATTCACATACCTCGGCAGCACCCTATCACAAGCCGTCCACATAGACGATGAGGTCAACTCCAGGATTGCCAAAGCCAGTGTAGCATTTGGCAGACTCTGCTCAAATTTTTGGGATAGGAGAGGCATTAAGCTTGCTACCAAACCCAAAGTGCACTCAGCGGTGGTTCTACCCACCCTCCTCTATGCTTGTGAGACACGGACTGTGTATAGCCGCCATGTTAAAAAACTCAACCACTTCCACATGAGCTCCCTGAGAAAACTGCTGAAGATCAGTTGGCAGGACAAGGTACCGAACACAGTGGTGCTCAGTCAGACTGGCATGACAAGCATCCACACCATGCTGTGCAAGGCACAGCTCCGATGGGCTGGCCATGTTGTCCGCATGCCAGAAGAACGCCTACTCAAGAAGATGTTCTATGGAGAGCTACAGCAAGGCAAGAGATCTTACGGTGGTCAATATAGGAGGTTCAAGGACACCCTTAAGGCCTCGCAGAAGAAATTTGGCATTGACCATGGCAGTTGGGAGAGTGTCGCTGCTGATAGATCTGCTTGGCGCAGTCAAATCAATGCCGGTGCGGCAGCCTTCGAGCAGAAAAGGCTGGCAGACGCAGCTGAAAAATGTGCTCTGCGCAAATTCAGGAATAGCAGTTACAGATCTCCCAGTCAGCAACCTGCTTATCCTTGTCCTCACTGCAACAGACTCTTCCGGGCCCGGATTGGACTGATCAGCCATCTCCGGACCCACCTCCCAAGTGAATAGATGACATAAATGGTCCTCTTCGACACCGATGGACGAACATCATCTATAATCTAAATTCATACATAGATTTATGATTTATGTCGAACAGCATTTTTTATGGGTTGTGGATTGTAGTAGGCTTGGTTAATAATGCAGACTGCTGTGGGTATTCTTTTAAGAGAAATAAACACATGCATGATAACCAATAAAAATAGCACAAATTAAATAGTTTTTAGTAACTATAGAATTTTAGTAACACAAGATCACTACTATATGATTCATTTGTGCTTAGTGAATTTCAGGAAAATTATAACCTCCACCCATAACATTCTAATTACTTTTACATGCAAGATTGGTCAGTTTCTGGGTAAACTAGTTTCACAACATGGTGATCCATCTAAGAAATATGTAATTACTTTAAGACATGAAATACTTGGATGGAAGTTAGAGGAGTGATGATTGCTGGAAAGAGAGAAATAGTGAAGACGCATCTAGGTTTAAAGGAGTCATATGATGTTTTAAAAAAGTTTTTAAAAGTTCATTATTTTGTTTATTGGGTGTAATAGAATAGGTCAACATAATTTAATGTTCAGAAAACACATTATTGGAGTACCTCTATTCCCAGACTGCCTGAAACGCTCCGATTAAATTCTGGTTTCTCCAAAGCCCCTCCTTCTGAAAATCCCAGAGTGCTCTGATTGGCCAGCTGACTCATTGCATCGTGATTGGCCAAAAACCTCAAGCGTGTGTCGGAAATGTAACACCCCTTACCATAATCCCGAACTTCGGCTTCCAATGCTTATAAAAGCAATTATAAACACAGTTAATAATGTCGGTTTTACTGTATCAGTTCGAGCCCGAATCAGATTCATAAAATGCAATGATCAAGCAGTTCAATTTTCAAGCACGACTTGAGCAGAACGTTTCAGAGTGGTAAGTTTATATATTGTAACTTGCTTATCTTTCAGATATGATGTTATAACGGTTGAATTTGGCTCATGAAATCGACAGACAAAAAGACACAAAATATAGACAGGTAACTGTGTCAAGGGAATGTGTGTTACTCTGCACTTTATAGGTCAAAATTCCCACAGCTGAATATCAAAACTACTTCAACACAATAACATTAGCTAGCCCGTTAGCAGAGGTCTACAAGTGAGCCCTAGGCCACAACACAAAATTCTGCATTTGGACAGTCAATAGCAGATACTTCATAAAATAATCAAACACACTTACAGGCTCTGATTCAGAAGCGCAAGATTGTCCACGCAAAGTGGGAAATGCCCCACTTTTTCAGGAGTAGCCTGGGTGTATAGCCTGCATTTACTCGCCCAGGTTCAGGAAGCTGTCCTCCGTAAAATGCGATGTGCACAAGCAACATTTTGGGAATAGCGTTATAAATAAACAGTAACCACTGATTCCTAATTTCATCCATTTTTGGAAGGCCAAACAAAGGGGTTTTGCGCTAGCATCGAAACACACAGCATCTCCACGACATGGCAACTAAATTCACTGAAGCCTCGCCTTCTTTCTTCGTGCTGCCTTTGGACGGGATTATGCTGATATTTCAAATTGTGATGTAGACGTGGAAAGTAATATCTGGCGTTTTAGGCAGGTCTGGACCAGTGTTTACTGTTAGATAGAATAAATCCCTTTGGGGAAGACTATGAGCTTTGTAACTTTGCAGATCGTACACATGCACAAACAGATATACTACACACTAAAGGAGAAGGAAAACATTCAAAAGCATTATATGACTCCTTTAAAATACTACACAATTAGTGTTTTAACTGCAAATTAAAATAATTTGCTAGATATATGATTGTGTCTAGATATAAGTTTATAATATAGATTTACCCTAACATAATAGCAGAATGTCAGTGTTTTTGTATTTGCAGTATGCCAGAGTGTGTTTTTGCATGTGCCAGGTGTAGATATGCAAAGTTACATACCCGCCATATTACATGCAAAAATTGTGATTTCACACCCACAGAATAAAATATGTATTATAAAATGGACAGGTTTGGTTCTTGAATCTGATATGGAGAGAAAAGGCAGCTGAATTTGTTGTCTGTGAATCATCTATTCAGTCTGCATATGTTTTGAAATACCAAAATAATATATAAAGATTTCGGTTTAGCAGCACATATAAATATTATACATTTTAATTTCAACCTTTTGACAGCCACCTACCTTTCATTGACTGTTATGGGTGATTTTACTGAGTTGCCTACTGTTAGTATTTCATATTCCATTCACATTTGAGATTTTTGCTAAAATGCACACTTTTTATGGGTTGTGCAGTGTAGGTCTGTTTGACCTACCTAAGTTCTCCCACACCACTCCATTGCTACGCTCCCTCCACTGGCTTCCTGTAGCTGCACACATCAGATTTAAAACACTGATGCTTGCCTACAAAGCCAAAAATGGACCAGCACCCACTTACCTCAAATCACACACCGCACTGCACCACGCTCACTCCGAAACTCTAGCAGAGCTTGACTGGTGCCACCATCTCTCGGGGTACAAGGCATGCATCAAGATGCTTCTCTGTTCTAGCACCGAGGTGGTGGAATCCTAAAGTACTTAAATTAGCACTTTTCATTAAAAAATACTGTTGTCTCTGTGTTTTTCTTGCTATATTACCTCCCAACAGAGTTATAAGACGTATAAGATGGTGGCATTCTTAGTCCTTGACCTGGTGAACCAATATCGGGATGTATTTATTGATAGAGATTTCAAAGCACTTCTGTAAGTTGCACTGTATAAGGGTGTCTGTCAAATGTAAATGTAAACATAACATTGGCAGAGCTTTCTCTGACCTGCAGGACATCCAGTTAAAGCGGTGTAGAGATAAAGCGAGGAAAATAATCAGATACCCCATTCATCCATACTATAAAATATTCTCCCTTCTCTGGTCAGGAAAATGTTTTCACAATAAATGAGCAAGCACAGAGGCACTCAGGAGAAGTTACTTACCACAAGCAATCCATATTCTTAATTAAGAATAGCTGCTATTTACTGGACATTTCCACACACTGGACCATAAGAGGACTCATCTCTCATCACCATCTCACCCTTCTCTGATATCTATATATAGGCACATCATGCACATATTCACATATACTGTAGCACAGTGGTTCTCAAACTTTTTCAGCGTGAGGACCCCCTTGTGTACAGTGCATCCCTTTGTGGCCCAGTAGAGTCATCATAATTTCGCCATTTCATTTTTTTGCTCTTCTGTATTAACTTTCTCAGCTAAGAGACTATGTCCTCTATTTAAAAGCTTATCCATTTTAAATAGTCTTAGGCTTTATCAGCATGTGGCTAACAGTCACTAGTATATCTCTGTCTCTGTTTGGTGTGTGTTTTAGTGTGCCGTGTATAATTGATTTAATTTATTAATAGTTTTCATTTTTATGTACATCATAATTCAAAGTTGGTCACACAGTGGCTTAGAGGTTAGCACGTTCGAGTCACACCTCCAGGGTCGGGGGTTCGATTCCCACTGTGGCCCTGTGTGCGCGGAGTTTGCATGTTCTCCCCGTGCTGTGGTGGTTTTCTCCAGGTACTCCGGTTCCCTCCCCTAGTCCAAAGACTTGCATGGTAGGCTGATTGGTATGTCCAAAGGGTGTGAATGGGTGTGTGAGTGTGTATGTGATTGTGCCCTGCGATGGACTGGCACCCTGTCCAGGGTGTACCCCGCCTTGTGCCTGATGCTCCCTGGGATAGGCTTCAGGTTCCCCTGTGACCCTGAAGAAGGATAGATGGTATAGAAGATGGATGGATGGATAGTTCAAAGGTTGACAACCTCGGCTTACGTACAGGTATGTATAATGTTGTAGAATTTCTGTGTGTGCCCCCTGGCGCCATCTGGAGTCCCCCAGTTTGAGAACCACTACTGTAGCACATATTGTAAATATTGCACATAAGCATGGGTGAACAATACTTGAGTAACTGTTCTTCATTACTATACTTGAGCATTATTTTTTGTAAATGTATGCTTTGAGCATTATTGTAATTTGATACTTTTACCTAGTTACCTTTCCAAGAAAAAAAAAAAAATTTTTTATTTTTGCACACAACTATTGACTTATGTGACAGTCACACTGACTTGGGTGATACAGAGGAAACATAGGAGACATATGAGATAATACTTGTAGAAGATTCTTAGGATACTGCTGCTGCACAGGGGGAGCATCACAATGGGGCGTCAGTTAAAACACCTTGAGGCAACATCCATTTTATAGTTTTATTTCACCAATACCAGTACATAATCATTCCACAGGTGCATCAGACTGCTTTCTAAACAAATCCATAAGGAATATAAATAAACAAAGATAAATCAAATCAACAACAAATTGCATAACCAACAATTCAACCCATACAATATTTCAAACAATCCAAATTAAGTTAACTTACATTAGTACACAGCCTCAAAACCATATGAAAATTCCTAAGCAGCAAACCAAGAACAGGGAGTAAACTGCTCTACTAAAACAGCCATTCTCCAAGGCCACTAATTGGAGTCACAAGAAGCTACAGCTGTGAACAGTAGGCGGTGACCTCAGCAGTGTCATAGGGATTTTCAGCAATACTTTTTTAATGTCTGTTGACTTGCGACTCTTAAATATAATGAGCAAAACTGAACACAAGTTGCTTGTAATAATATATTTTTCCCAGAGAGGTCTCTATATCCACAATCTTCTTCACTGCTGATACAAATGGTAAAGTATTGGGGCTGTGCTTAATTTACACTCCTAAACAATCCCTAACCCTTTTTTTCCCACAAGAGAATATAATCCAGTGACTGAAAACTGCCTTGATTCTGAGCCAGTAGAGGATCTGCACAGGGCAAATCCTACACTGAACAGTGATAAGGTAAAGTAAGATAAAATGGTAAGGTTTCATTTCATTTTGTTTCAAGGTTTCATTTCATTTTGTTTCAAGGTTTCATTTAAACTTTTTTTCTAGCTTTCTTCACAATAACAGGTGGATATCTAATCCTCTTCTAAAGCTCTGATTTGCTTTATTTTGCACATGGATATTTCACCGATTTCACACTAGACTCATAAACTTTGTTATCATAGATTTAGCAGCACATGTAAATATTATAAATTTGAATAGCAGCTTTTTGACAGCCACCTACCTTTCAATGACTGTTACGGGTGATTTTTACTGAGTTGCCTACTATTTTAACGATCACATCAGTATATGTCTATATTTTTCCTGCAGCTTCCCTGTTCAAATCCTCATATCTCTCCCTCTTTTGCATTTTAATGTTAAAAATGGGAAATGACAAAGGAAAAGCTGAGAATTCAGAATTTGAATATTCATATTTCAGAATATGAAACCATCTATGCTTGTTTCACAGAAACATAATAGAAAACCTGTATAATTTTTTTCATTTTCTATTTTTTTCATTTCAAAATGGAAAGGCCCTCTTGATTTAATGGATGATATATTAATTGTTGTAATTTCTTAAAGAATTAAGCAAAAGAGATCCTAAAAAGAAGGAATCATTTCTGAAATTTGTTTTCCCATCGTTAAAAATATTCAACCTTGTATCTGTGCATTTTTGGATTTCTAACGCCCACTGAACTGCCAGTTCAGACAAGCACATTGGGAGGAAATTGCATGTTACATGACTGTGTTGTGGGGTAGGGCTGGGCAATATGATGATATAATAAAGATATCATGATAAACTATGTCACAATACACTTTTTTGAGATATCACTTGCATTGTAATATCTTTTTCTAACTTGTTTTAATTACAGTGGCATACTCTAATTGAAAGCAGCTAATTTGATGCTGCACTACATTTTTAACACTGTAAAATGTATTTTTAAATTTATTGAAAATTAATTGTTTTTTTAAAAATCCTTTTTCAGTTTAACGAAAAAATAGAATAAAAATTGCAGACCATTTTTTTTCAACAAGTAAGCCTCCCCCCACCCCAACACTCCTGTTTTGCTGCCAGTTGGTTACCTAACCTACATATTATGATACACATCATGCATAATCAAAATGTCTTCAAGTATTGTGGTATTATTATTATTATTATTATTATTATTATTATTATTATTGTTGTTGTTGTTATATCACCCACCCCTATTATGGAGGAATTTGGATAATTAGGCAATCTAGAAACTTTTTTTTCCCCTTTAATATTGGTATTTGTTTAGATATATTTGCATTATATTTTAATACCCAGTGTTCTAAGCAAAAATGTTGACACCTCCTGCCCTCCCATGGCGTCACTAAAATCCTCACTGTGCTGTGGCCATTATGCTTTTGGTCCTAGATCTTTGAAGGCATAAGGCACTACTGTATTACATAAAGTGCTTGGAGCATTTTTGTGTCTACTTGCTGGATCACGTCTTGCTTGGTGTTCCAGTACCTCATGGTTTTCATATTAAGCATTGGCAGTGAGTGAAAACCTCTGCTCAAGTGCTCTGAAAACGGAAGACACTTTCCCATTATTTACAGCACCTAAGTAAATGCTTTATCCTAGTGAGAATCACTGTGGATCCAGAGCCTATCGTGGCAACACTGGGTATGAGGCTGGATAGGATGGCGGGTCACCTCAGTGCACCATGCATACACACAATCACACCTAGGGGTAATTTACCAGTATGTTTTTGCAAAGGCTGGAGATAACTAGAGAACCCATGCAGATATGCAAAACTCCTCACAGACAGTAGAAATTGGCAATAATTATCATCACCTCTTTTCAGTCATGGAAGTCCAACAGCAGATTACCAAAGTGATGACAACCTACAGTTCAAGCACCTGGAGCACAGGCCTATTTGACTGCTCATCTGACATGAATACCTGTAAGTTTGCACCGATGTGGTTTTCCGTCAAGTCAGAACTCTGAACAAATTGCAAGACTTATGTTACAGGGTGATTTCATTTTTAATATGGACATGGCTTACATGCTAGCAACCCTAGCAGTTTTATTTATACTTAATTGCAGTAAGTCTTATTTTTGCAGCCCAAGAAGTCTGGATTATTAGACCAGTTGGAAGGCCCAGTATGTGTTTAATCTTAAAAAAAGCAAAGTGGATTTTTAGCCCAAGAAGTTGCTTTGGAGTTGTCCGCTTGAATGATACTTCTATATGGCCACATGCACCAAGAATCTAATTCAAGGCCTAAACATCCTCCTAATGATGTAACTTTGATTAATGAAAAGCAAAACACTCCTTAAAAACATCCGCCATTCTATGCTTATCTTGACAGCCAGGAACAGCACATGGGGAAGTCCTTCTCATACATATTGATTAGTAACAGCACTTTGTATATGGAAATACATAAACAAGTTCATGATAATGACGTCATAACCAAGATTATTTTCAAATTAGCTGTCTTTTGCTTATTTTCCATACATGAGCTGAAGAATTAAATTTGTAAAAGTGCATTTTAATTACTGCCAGTATGTGTGTTGCAGGTTGCTGTGGTCTGTGGTGTTTGCCGTGTTTGCAGTGTCAGACTGCTTCTGATTTTGGTTGGTGTTTCTGCATGCCCCTGCTGGACTGCTGTCTGGCCGTCTCTTGCTGCCTTCGCAGCAAAATGAGGGAGCGCTATAACATTGAAGTGAGACACACACACACACACATAAACACCCACTCAGAGTGTTGTGGTATTAACAGTATGAGAAGTAAAAATTTTAATAACCTAGGTAAAGCATTGTAAGTGATTCTTTGTCTTTCTCAGGGCTCTGGCATTAAAGACTTCTTCACTGTGCTTTGCTGTTACCCCTGTGCCTGGTGCCAGATGTCACGCGAGTTAAAGAAACATGGCTAGCAGTTTTTTGTGGAAATTGCCCTTTAGCTTTTTTAAGTTTCAAAATGTCAAATGTTCAAAACTTTAGATTAAAAAGGGCTTTTTTTAAAAAGTGTATCAGCATATAGCATTTTTTTCCCTCTTTGATTGTTGTCCTACATTTTCTTTCTCTCTCATACATTTTATATATAACTTGAATTTCTATGAAAGGAGATCAATAAAGGTCCTAGCTATGGTGAATTTTCACTCATTCGACTATTTTTTTTTTTTTTTTTTTTTACATTAGCATACTCTGCGCATAGGCTACATGTGCAATGCAAAGGCAACATTAACATACAATGTCAATGGGACCTTACAGAGAAATTATTTCCCATCCATCAAACAAGCATATTTTGTAGCATTCTTTTCCCTAGAATATATAATACAGTCAATATTTTAAGAAAGGCCATATGCTGAAAAGAATAAAATTAAATTTGATGCCACACTCTCATTTGATTCATGGAAATTACCAAATGATTATTTATTACATTCATTATAGAGTATAAATTGTCTTTCTAAGAAAAAAAAACCTAATGCATAAATTAAACATTATTCATTATAAAACAGCATTTGATAACTTTTGAGTTGAAACTGATGTAATGTATTATCCTTGTGTCATCTCTATGACAAGTCATGTGCATACATGGAGATGTACAGATACCATTCATTTTGTATGGAAGCTAGTTTTAGCGACTTTACATCTCACAATCCTGATTTTTTTTCTTGCAATTACAAAAACATATAATCCTATTGTCACGTAAATCACGTAATGGAGGTTAGGACAGATACAATTGCAGTTAAGAGCTTTAATGAAGATTATAATATCCACAGGGCAAGACAAAAACGAAGACAGGCAGTAGTCAGGCAAACAGGCTAGACCAGGTAAGGCAGAAATTAAGGTCAAAGGTGTAAACAAAGTCAAAAACCAGGCTAACAAACACTAAATTAAGGCTTGGTACATGATGGAGAAAAGCTCAACTGAGCATAATACTTTGCAATGGCTGTGTGTGTGTGAGAGAGAGAGAGAGAGTCTCTTAATTAGTGTGGTGTGATTGAAAACAGTTGTGTGTGATTAGTCCTCAGGAGAAGGTGACTTGTCTGTGTGTTCCACTGGGAGTTGTAGTTGTCGGTCATGTTTGTAGTTCATAGTGCATTTTGGGAAATTGAGTTGCTGGTTTGCCATGGCATGACACCTATTCTGTAGAAGCCTGTATCCTCATACAGCGTGCAGTAGTTTTTAGCTATTCTATACATGCTTTGTGATTGTTTTAACATCTGTATAAATCATCTGGAAACAAATACAAAATTGCATATTGCATTAAACAATGTATTTATTGATTAAATAAAATACATATTAAAATGTGTAGATTAGTGGTGGTGTAAGAAACACGAAGGGTCAAGGGTCTGTCCTCTCCATGACAATTTACGATAGAGGGGAAAGAAAAATCTGTGATGTTACATCCATGATGTGATTGATATAATTTTTTTTTTTCATGAATATACATTATGAAGCACAGATAGTTTTATACAGACATCATGGGGCGGCTGTGGCTGAGGTTGCCCACTAATCGTAGGGCTGGTGGTTCGATTCCCAGCCCACATGACTCCACATGACAAAGTGTCCTTGGGCAAGACACTGAACCCCAAGTTGGTCCTGATGGCAAGTTAACGCCTTGCATGGCAGCTATGCTACCATTGGTGTGTGAGTGTGTGTGAGTGTGAATGGGTGAATGAGACACAGTGTAAAGCACTTTGTAGAACTGCTAATGTTAAAAAAAGCACTATATAAGTGCAGACCATTTACCATTATCATGTTACTATGCAGTTAGACGCAAACATACACAATTGCAAACACTTTCTAAAATGTAATTCCTCAAGATTTCTATATTGGTATTTGGTACTCTGCACAATTTGCCTCCTTCTACGCCATACATGAATGGACATATTATGTCCATCAAGAAACACACATCAGTGTCACGGTCCTTTAACTGAGATCTGCTCAGTGGTGTTGAAAAGAGATGCGTTTCCTGAAGTTATCACTCACCTTCCAATCAGCATGTAAAGCCAGTCTTAGAAATTGGGTGATACACAGGGAGTTGATCATTTGCATACAGCTAACTGTGAGGAGGAAAACACATGAACATGTACATATTATGAGCACATTTATAATGCAATAGATATAAGCCAAATGAAACCCCTATTCTGTACTATTAAATACAGTGAGTAAGCATATAGCCAACTATTCTGAATTTAGAATTCTTGCTATTATAATACCACTTGCACTATATTAACTTTATAAATTAAATCCAACTAAATAAAGTATTTTATACTGCTCCATGTGTCTTTAGGTATAGGTACCAATAACAGTATCACGATGAGCTAAGAACTAATTCGTGCTAACCAACATTCAATGGAGTCAGCTAGCACTTAGCATACTTTTCGTACTAGTTTGCTTATGAATACATATTTGGACACAAATTACATACATCAAAAGTGTCTAATGGACTAAACGAGATTGCTATTGCTTTTAATGATTGCTGTTTATTGGCATTTTCCACATATACTCCAATAGTGTTAGCATTGCTACAAATTTAGCATTTAAATGTCAAATACGGTACAGGAACACCTGATTCACACACTGTCCTTTTACCATATTTAAATAAGATTTACCCGATATCAGTCATGTACTTAGGGAAAACTATAATGTAATCACATTATAATTCACTCTAGATTTCATACTAGGCCTGCGGCTAGTGGTGGACATGTTTATGGTTGACATGCAAAGAAAACTTGTAACTGTGAGAAATTAAGTCTTGAGGGATTGAGGGATGTAAAGGCACAATTGCGAGA